>NC_091202.1:23706622-23791622 GCF_040958095.1 Procambarus clarkii | reverse complement strand
TCTTGATACACAATGTTGAAACTCTGTACATTTCTGTATCTTTATGGTATAATCAGTTTTTTTTTAAATTATCTTTCAATCTGTCTTCAAGTACAATTACTTTAGTTCACTCTTTTAATCTTATTGATATGCTGTTATTGGTTATCATGTTTGATATGTATCATGTCTTCCATACTCATAATGTGAAATTTTAATCGCTATTTTTTTATGATAATGATAACTGTTTTTATATTCACTCCTACGGTTGATATTAATTCTGTACAGTGTTTTGCAATATATCTCTCACCACTATAATATTAGGAAAAACATTTTATAATTTGTCTACAAATATATTTGATTTGCTGTGTTGCGTGTCTGTTTAGTCGAGTGTTGTGTGTTTGTTTAGTCCAGTGTTGCGTGTTTGTTTAGTCCAGTGTTGTGTGTTTGTTTAGTCCAGTGTTGTGTGTTTGTTTAGTCCAGTGTTGTGTGTTTGTTTAGTCCAGTGTTGTGTGTTTGTTTAGTCCAGTGTTGTGTGTTTGTTTAGTCGAGTGTTGTGTGTTTGTTTAGTCCAGTGTTGTGTGTTTGTTTAGTCCAGTGTTGTGTGTTTGTTTAGTCGAGTGTTGTGTGTTTGTTTAGTCCAGTGTTGTGTGTTTGTTTAGTCCAGTGTTGCGTGTTTGTTTAGTCCAGTGTTGCGTGTCTGTTTAGTCCAGTGTTGTGTGTTTGTTTAGTCCAGTGTTGTGTGTTTGTTTAGTCCAGTGTTGCGTGTTTGTTTAGTCCAGTGTTGTGTGTTTGTTTAGTCCAGTGTTGTGTGTTTGTTTAGTCCAGTGTTGTGTGTTTGTTTAGTCCAGTGTTGTGTGTTTGTTTAGTCCAGTGTTGTGTGTTTGTTTAGTCGAGTGTTGTGTGTTTGTTTAGTCCAGTGTTGCGTGTTTGTTTAGTCCAGTGTTGTGTGTTTGTTTAGTCCAGTGTTGTGTGTCTGTTTAGTCGAGTGTTGTGTGTTTGTTTAGTCGAGTGTTGTGTGTTTGTTTAGTCCAGTGTTGCATGTCTGTTTAGTCCAGTGTTGTATGTCTGTTTAGTCCAGTGTTGTGTGTTTGTTTAGTCGAGTGTTGTGTGTTTGTTTAGTCCAGTGTTGTATGTCTGTTTAGTCCAGTGTTGCATGTCTGTTTAGTCCAGTGTTGTGTGTTTGTTTAGTCCAGTGTTGTGTGTTTGTTTAGTCCAGTGTTGTATGTCTGTTTAGTCCAGTGTTGTATGTCTGTTTAGTCCAGTGTTGTATGTCTGTTTAGTCCAGTGTTGTATGTCTGTTTAGTCCAGTGTTGTATGTCTGTTTAGTCCAGTGTTGTGTGTTTGTTTAGTCCAGTGTTGTGTGTTTGTTTAGTCGAGTGTTGTGTGTTTGTTTAGTCCAGTGTTGTGTGTTTGTTTAGTCGAGTGTTGTGTGTTTGTTTAGTCCAGTGTTGTGTGTCTGTTTAGTCGAGTGTTGTGTGTTTGTTTAGTCCAGTGTTGTATGTCTGTTTAGTCCAGTGTTGTATGTCTGTTTAGTCCAGTGTTGTATGTCTGTTTAGTCCAGTGTTGCATGTCTGTTTAGTCCAGTGTTGTATGTCTGTTTAGTCCAGTGTTGTATGTCTGTTTAGTCCAGTGTTGTATGTCTGTTTAGTCCAGTGTTGTATGTCTGTTTAGTCCAGTGTTGTATGTCTGTTTAGTCCAGTGTTGCATGTCTGTTTAGTCCAGTGTTGTGTGTTTGTTTAGTCGAGTGTTGTGTGTTTGTTTAGTCCAGTGTTGTATGTCTGTTTAGTCGAGTGTTGCATGTCTGTTTAGTCCAGTGTTGCATGTCTGTTTAGTCCAGTGTTGCATGTCTGTTTAGTCCAGTGTTGTATGTCTGTTTAGTCCAGTGTTGCATGTCTGTTTAGTCCAGTGTTGTATGTTTGTTTAGTCGAGTGTTGTATGTCTGTTTAGTCCAGTGTTGCATGTCTGTTTAGTCGAGTGTTGTGTGTTTGTTTAGTCCAGTGTTGTATGTCTGTTTAGTCGAGTGTTGTGTGTTTGTTTAGTCCAGTGTTGCATGTCTGTTTAGTCCAGTGTTGCATGTCTGTTTAGTCCAGTGTTGCATGTCTGTTTAGTCCAGTGTTGCATGTCTGTTTAGTCCAGTGTTGCATGTCTGTTTAGTCCAGTGTTGTATGTCTGTTTAGTCCAGTGTTGTATGTCTGTTTAGTCCAGTGTTGTGTGTTTGTTTAGTCGAGTGTTGTGTGTTTGTTTAGTCCAGTGTTGTATGTCTGTTTAGTCCAGTGTTGTATGTCTGTTTAGTCCAGTGTTGCATGTCTGTTTAGTCCAGTGTTGTATGTCTGTTTAGTCCAGTGTTGTATGTCTGTTTAGTCCAGTGTTGTGTGTCTGTTTAGTCCAGTGTTGTGTGTCTGTTTAGTCCAGTGTTGCATGTCTGTTTAGTCCAGTGTTGCATGTTTGTTTAGTCCAGTGTTGCATGTCTGTTTAGTCCAGTGTTGTATGTCTGTTTAGTCCAGTGTTGTATGTCTGTTTAGTCCAGTGTTGTATGTCTGTTTAGTCCAGTGTTGCGTGTTTGTTTAGTCCAGTGTTGCATGTCTGTTTAGTCCAGTGTTGCATGTCTGTTTAGTCCAGTGTTGCATGTCTGTTTAGTCCAGTGTTGCATGTCTGTTTAGTCCAGTGTTGCGTGTTTGTTTAGTCCAGTGTTGCATGTCTGTTTAGTCCAGTGTTGCATGTCTGTTTAGTCCAGTGTTGCATGTCTGTTTAGTCCAGTGTTGCATGTCTGTTTAGTCCAGTGTTGCGTGTTTGTTTAGTCCAGTGTTGCATGTCTGTTTAGTCCAGTGTTGCATGTCTGTTTAGTCCAGTGTTGCATGTCTGTTTAGTCCAGTGTTGCATGTCTGTTTAGTCCAGTGTTGTGATGATTTAAGGAAGTTATTACAAGTAAACTCCTCAAAATCTTAACCACTCACTAACAAGGATGAGACAGGAAGCTGCGCGTGGCTCGAACGTAAGTACAGACTTTCCTAACGTAAGCTGTGTTGGATCAGAGAGGTAAGATGATCTTATTACTTGAGAATTCAGTTTGACTGATAGTATTTGCTTAGCCAGACTTCCATGACAGCTCCCTCTTCACCCTGAGGGCTTAGGGATTCTTCCAGCTTTGCCCAACGACTTATTTCCAGTTTCCAGGTGGGAGGAAAGCCTTCTCATTTGATGTATTGATCTCCTCCATTTAGTCAATACTTAGAGTAGTTAGGCAGTTATGTCCAATATCTCTCTCTCTCTCTCTCTCTGTCTCTGTCTCTCTCTCTCTCTCTCTGTCACTCTCTTTCTCTCTCTCTCTCTCTCTCTCTCTCTCTCTCTCTCTCTGTCTCTCTCTCTCTCTCTCTCTCTCTCTCTCTCTCTCTCTCTCTCTCTCTCTCTCTCTCTCTGTCACTCTCTCTCTCTCTCTCTCTCTCTCTCTCTCTCTCTCTCTCTCTCTCTCTCTCTCTGTCACTCTCTCTCTCTCTCTCTCTCTCTCTCTCTCTCTCTCTCTCTCTCTCTCTCTCTCTCTCTCTCTCTCTCTCTCTCTCTCTCTCTCTGTCACTCTCTTTCTCTCTCTCTCTCTCTCTTTATGTTATGTTATGATCATCTAGTTAATCTAGTTCTGTAATCTAGTTCTGTAATCTAGTTCTGTAATCTAGTTCTATAATCTAGTTCTGTAATCTAGTTAAATCCATCTAGTTAGTAATCTAGTTCTGTTAACTCTTGATCTTATATACAAAATAGAAAACTCTCACAATCACATGACATACAAATCGGAATCTGCATAAAATAATTAAATAGAGAATTAAAAAAATCGACCCGAAAACTGCCTTTCATCTAAAAAAAAAATGCAAATTAATTTCACTCTCAAAACTAAGTAATAAGACCATTGTGAATCCCCACGTTCGCCAGGAATGTGTCAATAGACCACCACCATTACATGACCGCTCGGAGGCCTTAACCATTGTGATATCAGCAAGAAATGGACCGCTTCCTGCAGCCGTGGACAGCTAGGCAGTACTGCCCGCCTCAGGCAGCTAAAGGATCACACACGACTCATAAACCTTCCACAAGAACCAGATTCAATTTTGCTTTTTAATGTGCTTTCCTTCAGGCTCCTCGTGGCCGATGGGTGAAAATAAATAACAAGACTGCCAATATATATAATATAAAAACTCCCTGAATCTCTTGTACATTATCAGTAAGAACAACCCCTCGCAGCAACACCTACAGGCAACACCTCCCCGTCACAGCAACACCATAAAGCAACACACAGCATGTTTTGCAAACCGTAATATTTATCACTTAAAGCTGAGCGAACATGAAAAAGAGAAAATCCAACAAACCTTTTTTATTGAAATACTATACAAAAAAGTGTGTCTTGTCAAATATATTGGGGAAAAAAACCAAGGTGTCCGTTCAATTAGAAAAACTCTTATAGAAGCTGCCATCAATAACGCAAAACTAATTAACATTAACATTTACCAATGAAATCACTAAGTTACTGAAACATTTACCAAAAAAAACGTTGAGTTACTGAAACACTTACACAGAAAAAAACACTAAGTTACCGAAACACTTTCAAAAAAACACCAGTGAGTTACTGAAACATTTACAAAAGAAAGCACTGTATTAGCCCCCATCATTGTCGTGCATCAAGTAGAGTTATGTTTACCATCTGGGAGATGCAGACTCCCGGCATCCTGCCAAATCCACTGCCAACCAATCCTTTCACTGTTGCAACCGATCCTTTCACTGTTGCAACCGATCCTTTCACTGTTGCAACCGATCCTTTCACTGTTGCAACCGATCCTTTCACTGTTGCAACCGATCCTTTCACTGTTGCAACCGATCCTTTCACTGTTGCAACCGACCCTTTCACTGTTGCAACTGATCCTTTCACTGTTGCAACTGATCCTTTCACTGTTGCAACTGATCCTTTCACTGTTGCAACCGATCCTTTCACTGTTGCAACCGATCCTTTCACTGTTACAACTGATCCTTTCACTGTTGCAACCGATCCTTTCACTGTTGCAACCTATCCTTTCACTGTTGCAACCGACCCTTTCACTGTTGCAACTGATCCCTTCACTGTTGCAACCGATCCTTTCACTGTTGCAACTGATCCCTTCACTGTTGCAACCGATCCTTTCACTGTTGCAACCGATCCTTTCACTGTTGCAACCTATCCCTTCACTGTTGAAGTAATCAATGGACAGACGGGATAGAGCAACGCCTCGTGTACGTCCTTCCACCTCCTCCAGAACGGATGAGATGTACATCCAACATTGCTATGACATAACAACATAGCCAGGACATACCCACATAGCTAAGACCTAATCATATAGCTTCATAGCTAAGACATAACCACAGAGCTACATAACTAAGACGTAGCCACATACCAGACATCAACACATAAATCAGACATAGCTACATAACTCACACATAGCTACATACCTACATAACTCACACATAACCACATAGCTGACACATAACCAATTCACATGAGACTCACCCACTACTAACCAAGGGGATTCTACCCATCCCAGACAAGATATCCTCCTCCCACCCATCCCTGACAAGATATCCTGCTGCCACCCATCCCAGGCAGGATATCCTGCTCCCACCCATCCCTGACAAGATATCCTACTTCCCACCCATCCCAGACAAGATATCCTACTTCCCACCCATCCCTGACAAGATATCCTACTTCCCACCCATCCCAGACAAGATATCCTACTTCCCACCCATCCCAGACAAGATATCCTGCTTCCCACCCATCCCAGACAAGATATCCTACTTCCCACCCATCCCAGACAAGATATCCTACTTCCCACCCATCCCTGACAAGATATCCTGCTTCCCACCCATCCCAGGCAAGATAACCTGCTCCCAACTCTTTAATACAATAAAAAGCCAAGTCTTACAAACAGCCACATATCACAGAGCCCAACCGGCTCTTTGTCTAGTGGAATATTAATGGCATTATCAACAAGGGACTCAAAGATTTTAGGCGAAGCTTTTGTCGAAACAGTTTGTAAACATTAAAAATGTTTATAATAATGTTTTTTTTGCAGAGTTATTGTGTGTGTATAATACACATTTAGAGGGAAATATCCACACACGTAACCTGAGTGAGTGATCTCAAATCAAATGAAGCCAAAAGGAAAGATATCCTGCTAGATAGATATCAAAAAGATGAATGATGAAAGATAGATGAAAGATATCAACACAGTTATTCGTAAATATCTGCATATAGATAATTGGGTAAGTTTTCCATTAAATAACAGTAAATTAATTGCCTAACAAGAAGTGAGAGTAAGAGATTAGCACGTAAGTATTATCATTAAATATTGTATAAATTTAGATTTAGATTTAGAAGATTATGTGCTGGTGATGACTATAAAAATCCTCACAGGTGCGCCTGGAGGGAACAGGTGTTAATATATCATCAAATATATAGCGAGTAATTAGAGCCGTGACTCCTATATCCATATCTTGAGATATCTTGAGATGATTTCGGGGCTTAGTGTCCCCGCGGCCCGGTCCTCGACCAGGCCTCCACCCCAAGGAAGCAGCCCGTGACAGCTGACTAACTCCCAGGTACCTATTTACTGCTAGGTAACAGGAGCATCAGGGTGAAAGAAACTCTGCCCATTGTTTCTCGCCGACGCCCGGGATCGAACCCGGGACCACAGGATCACGCGTCCAGTGTTCTGTCCGCTCAGCCACCGGCTCCCTCCCCACTACTCCCTATCCATCAAAACATATATTATTATTAAGGATAATATATGGAGATTATTGGATAAAATTTGTATAAACTAACTGATGGGCGTCTCCGGCTCTGCCCGGGTCTCTCTAGTGCACTGACCTTCACCACACTCACCCTCCCTATCTTAGATGCCTAGTTCACTCATTAGTGAACACACACACACACTATTCACCGGGTTGGCCGAGCGGACAGCACGCGGGACTTGTGATCCTGTGGTCCCGGGTTCGATCCCAGACGCCGGCGAGAAACAATGGGCAGAGTTTCTTTCACTCTATGCCCCTGTTACCTAGCAGTAAAATAGGTACCTGGGTGTTAGCCAGCTGTCACGGGCTGCTTCCTGGGGGTGGAGGCCTGGTTGAGGACAGGGCCGCGGGGACACTAAAAAGCCCCGAAATCATCTCAAGATAACCTCAAGATGATAATTCTGCTAGATAACCGTTCAACCGAGTGCTAACAATGATAACTTAGTCTATCAACATCCTCTTCATCTCACGTTAAGGTAGAAATTCATAATTTCTTATTTAACTTTTCTCAAAACTGTAAAACAGAGAGAATAGTTGTACCAAATTTAATTTGTTAATGAAGAGTGTATCGCATGCCACAAGAAATTAATATTCCTACCAAGATCAATGTAGAAAATACACAAAAAAAACTCGAAAAAATATGTATAATTTGTATTTAAACAAAAAATAACTTTCCAAAAACATGAATAAATTGACCAGTCTGCTCTATATATAATGAATTGCAACAATTATATATTCAACTTCCAAAAATATTTGGAGCTTTGATTCAAAAGTTTTTCATTCGCATATTGGATATGACCAGGATTAAATTTATTAACCACATAGCGAAAATATTATGTACACATAACAATCACATGGACAGAACGTCGTTATAAAGTTGTAATATATATAGTGTGATTGTGTTGTGTAAACTACACAAGGATGTTTTACATCTCTAAATCATCACACATTATCTTGAGGTTATCTTGAGATGATTTCGGGGCTTTAGTGTCCCCGCGGCCCGGTCCTCAACCAGGCCTCCACCCCCAGGAAGCAGCCCGTGACAGCTGACTAACACCCAGGTACCTATTTTACTGCTAGGTAACAGGGGGCATAGGGTGAAAGAAACTCTGCCCATTGTTTCTCACCAGCGCCTGGGATCGAACCCGGGACCACAGGATCACAAGTCCAGCGTGCTGTCCGCTCGGCCGATCGGCTCCCAGATGGTCGTCCCATTACTGTAGATGGTTGTAAAAGTTGTCACTGGTGGTTGTAGAGGTTGTCACTGCTGGTTGTAGAGGTTGTCACTGATGGTTGTAGAGGTTGTCACTGATGGTTGTAGAAGTTGTCACTGATGGTTGTTGAAGTTGTCACTGATGGTTGTTGAAGTTGTCACTGATGGTTGTTGAAGTTGTCACTGCTGGTTGTTGAAGTTGTCACTGATGGTTGTAGAGGTTGTCACTGCTGGTTGTTGAAGTTGTCACTGATGGTTGTTGAAGTTGTCACTGATGGTTGTAGAAGTTGTCACTGATGGTTGTAGAAGTTGTCACTGATGGTTGTTGAAGTTGTCACTGCTGGTTGTTGAAGTTGTCACTGATGGTTGTAGAGGTTGTCACTGCTGGTTGTTGAAGTTGTCACTGATGGTTGTTGAAGTTGTCACTGCTGGTTGTTGAAGTTGTCACTGATGGTTGTTGAAGTTGTCACTGATGGTTGTAGAAGTTGTCACTGCTAACAGTGAAGATGATCAATGGAAACATCTGGCTATTATTATTCACAAAAACGAAACTTCTCCTGATTGGTCAACAATACGACACAGTATAGTGAAATATGAAGACCAAACTCCGTAGAGTTTAATTTAAAATATTTATTATTCTCTAAGTAATGATTTGACGACAACATGTTTATATCGCGGACACTCCAAGGTCGAAGTATTGACCTCCCTCCGGGATAAAACCCCACAAAAGTGAACAGAATGCTAGGTGAACAGAAGCATTAGGTGAAAGTAAATGTGCCCAACCAGCTCTTTCCCTCCAGGGAATCAAACCGAGGGATGCCCCTTATAGAATTGATCAATTTCTATTTCATCTAAATCTATTTCATCGAAGTTTTTGATGATTACTATGCGTATATTAAGATACCCAGGTATATTATACCGCCCATATATGAATACTGGAGGGACATGTTGGGATTGATAGATGATATATTATATTATAGGCTGTATATGTGATATATTATAGGCTGTATATGTGATATATTATAGACTGTATATGTGATATATTATAGGCTGTATATGTGATATATTATAGGCTGTATATGTGATATATTATAGGATCTACTTTATAGTGAGATCAAAGGAGCTTGGAAGGTTAGTGTGTGTGTGTGTTAGTGTTACACACACACACACACACACACACACACACACACACACACACACACACACACACACACACACACACACACACACACACACACACACACACCCTCCCCATCTCCATCCGCTCTGTCAACCCCAATCTCTATAATAATTCTACACGCACACTCTCTACATCACAGTAACCAAAAGAATGATCTCAGAATTCAATTTTTTCCTCTGTACATACATTTTTAAAGCCAATATTTGAATTAAGAAATATTCAAAATCATTCTTAAGTCTTTAGACTCATGGCTGAATATGTCACATTCACAGACTTTGTGAATGGGGGAGAGGGGGCATTGTCTTCATATCCTAGCTCCTTCTCCTCATATCCCAGCTCCTTGTCCTCATATCCCAGCTCCTTGTCCTCATATCCCAGCTCCTTGTCCTCATATCTCAGCTCCTTGTCCTCATATCTCAGCTCCTTGTCCTCATATCCCAGCTCCTTGTCCTCATATCCCAGCCTCTTGTCCTCATATCCCAGCTCCTTGTCCTCATATCCCAGCTCCTTGTCCTCATATCCCAGCTCCTTGTCCTCATATCCCAGCTCCTTGTCTTCATATCCCAGCTCCTTGTCCTCATATCCCAGCTCCTTGTCCTCATATCCCAGCTCCTTGTCCTCATATCCCAGCTCCTTGTCCTCATATCTCAGCTCCTTGTCTTCATATCCCAGCTCCTTGTCCTCATATCCCAGCTCCTTGTCCTCATATCTCAGCTCCTTGTCTTCATATCCCAGCTCCTTGTCCTCATATCCCAGCTCCTTGTCCTCATATCCCAGCTCCTTGTCCTCATATCCCAGCTCCTTCTCCTCATATCCCAGCTCCTTCTCCTCATATCCCAGCTCCTTGTCCTCATATCCCAGCTCCTTGTCCTCATATCCCAGCTCCTTGTCCTCATATCCCAGCTCCTTGTCCTCATATCCCAGCTCCTTGTCCTCATATCCCAGCTCCTTGTCCTCATATCCCAGCTCATTGTCCATGTTGTCACTGCTGGTGGTAGATGTTGTCACTGATGGTGGTAGATGTTGTCACTGCTGGTGGTAGATGTTGTCACGGCTGGTGGTAGAAGTTGGCACGGCTGGTGGTAGAAGTTGGCACGGCTGGTGGTAGATGTTGTCACGGCTGGTGGTAGATGTTGTCACGGCTGGTGGTAGATGTTGTCACGGCTGGTGGTAGATGTTGTCACGGCTGGTGGTAGATGTTGTCACGGCTGGTGGTAGATGTTGTCACGGCTGGTGGTAGATGTTGTCACGGCTGGTGGTAGATGTTGTCACGGCTGGTGGTAGATGTTGTCACGGCTGGTGGTAGATGTTGTCACGGCTGGTGGTAGATGTTGTCACGGCTGGTGGTAGATGTTGTCACGGCTGGTGGTAGATGTTGTCACTGCTGGTGGTAGATGTTGTCACGGCTGGTGGTAGATGTTGTCACGGCTGGTGGTAGATGTTGTCACGGCTGGTGGTAGATGTTGTCACTGCTGGTATTAGAAGTTGTCACTGCTGGTGGTAGATGTTGTCACGGCTGGTGGTAGATGTTGTCACGGCTGGTGGTAGAAGTTGTCACGGCTGGTGGTAGATGTTGTCACGGCTGGTGGTAGATGTTGTCACGGCTGGTGGTAGATGTTGTCACGGCTGGTGGTAGATGTTGTCACGGCTGGTGGTAGAAGTTGGCACGGCTGGTGGTAGATGTTGTCACGGCTGGTGGTAGATGTTGTCACGGCTGGTGGTAGATGTTGTCACTGCTGGTATTAGAAGTTGTCACTGCTGGTGGTAGATGTTGTCACGGCTGGTGGTAGATGTTGTCACGGCTGGTGGTAGAAGTTGTCACGGCTGGTGGTAGATGTTGTCACGGCTGGTGGTAGATGTTGTCACGGCTGGTGGTAGATGTTGTCACGGCTGGTGGTAGATGTTGTCACTGCTGGTGGTAGATGTTGTCACGGCTGGTGGTAGATGTTGTCACGGCTGGTGGTAGATGTTGTCACGGCTGGTGGTAGATGTTGTCACTGCCAACAGTGAAGATGATCAATGGAAACATCTGACTAATATTATTCTCCGTCTTCACATAATTTATTCTCCTTTTTTATTCTTCAAATAATTTATTCTTCACATAATTTATTCACATATTCTCCATCTTCACATAATCTCCACATGAGGCAAATGTCTATAGCATTTATCTCTGTCAGTCAGAATTATTGCGATATATTCTGGGACATGACATATGTAGCACGAATGACCAGAAGGTTTTAATTGTTGTTTCGAAATTCCTATTCGTAATTAATTTTTAAAAATATTAATTTTGTTTGAGCTGTATTGATAAGGTATACAAAGGGATAGTCTTTTTAAATCATTTGTTGAATGGCTTGCAGCTTATATTTCAAGTTGCAAAAAGTGGATAGATATGCATTCACAAACACAAATTGGTAATTTAACTTTATTAATGGTACTTATACACAATAAATATCATTGGTAGATATCAATATGAATATCCAAAAATAGTTCTACATCGTGAGTTAATTAATAGGAAACCATGGATCAAACTTACCTGCCACACCTGGTGATTAATTAATTCAGGTTTTACAGCATATAAATTGACATTTTACACTGATATTTGTTGATCATTAACTTACATTCACTATTATATAAATTACGAATTTATTTTATGTTGATACAAATAACAATTGGGTGATATACATTGCAGAAACATTGTTTCAAATATAATAATTTAGCGTTGCGTTTAAGACGTATTAGTGTCAAGATCAGCGGTCCTCAACCAGGGAGGAAGTTCTTCTCAGGGAGAAGTTTCTCCCTCAGGCCCTTCAGGGAGAAGTTTCTCCCTCAGGCCCTTCAGGGAGAAGTTTTCCTCAGGGAGGGAACCTTAGGGATTCTTGCAATCAGGACCACACATCAAAAGAGTAGCAACATTGACCTTTCAATACACACAGAAATCACACTAACGTGATGCATCAATGAAAAAATCCACAAGGGCCGTGAAATGCTCTCAGACGCAGGTTCGAATCCTCATCACGGCCCTTGTGGATTTGTTCATTGACCTTTCAACAAACCACAAACCAACATATTGGACATAATCTACAAACCATCGCACTATTATATGTCACATAATATATTAAAACACAAGAGAAATAGTTGGCTTTCTAATTTTGGGAAATAATCCATGTATAATTATATTTGATTTTTAATGAAAGGGCAGAAAGGTATTATTACATGTGAAGAACTGGGTGGACAAGGTCAAAGGCCACCACCAGGTATATATAGTATGCTTACTGACCAGCGGTATAACAGTATGCTTACTGACCAACGGTATAACAGTATGCTTACTGATCAACGGTATAACAGTATGCTTACTGACCAACGGTATAACAGTATGCTTACTGATCAACGGTATATAGTATGCTTACTGACCAACGGTATATAGTATGCTTACTGACTAACGGTATATAGTATGCTTACTGACCAACGGTATAACAGTATGCTTACTGATCAACGGTATATAGTATGCTTACTGACCAACGGTATATAGTATGCTTACTGACCAACGGTATATAGTATGCTTACTGACCAACGGTATACAGTATGCTTACTGACCAACGGTATACAGTATGCTTACTGACCAACGGTATAACAGTATGCTTACTGACCAACGGTATATACAGTATGCTTACTGACCAACGGTATATACAGTATGCTTACTGACCAGCGGTATATAGTATGCTTACTGACCAACGGTATAACAGTATGCTTACTGACCAACGGTATATAGTATGCTTACTGACCAACGGTATAACAGTATGCTTACTGACCAACGGTATAACAGTATGCTTACTGATCAACGGTATAACAGTATGCTTACTGACCAACGGTATAACAGTATGCTTACTGATCAACGGTATATAGTATGCTTACTGACCAACGGTATAACAGTATGCTTACTGACCAACGGTATATAGTATGCTTACTGACCAGCGGTATATAGTATGCTTACTGACCAACGGTATAACAGTATGCTTACTGACCAACGGTATATAGTATGCTTACTGACCAACGGTATATAGTATGCTTACTGACCAACGGTATACAGTATGCTTACTGACCAACGGTATACAGTATGCTTACTGACCAACGGTATAACAGTATGCTTACTGACCAACGGTATAACAGTATGCTTACTGACCAACGGTATATAGTATGCTTACTGACCAACGGTACAACAGTATGCTTACTGACCAACGGTACAACAGTATGCTTACTGACCAACGGTATAACAGTATGCTTACTGACCAACGGTATAACAGTATGCTTACTGACCAACGGTATATAGTATGCTTACTGACCAACGGTATAACAGTATGCTTACTGACCAACGGTACAACAGTATGCTTACTGACCAACGGTATAACAGTATGCTTACTGACCAACGGTATATAGTATGCTTACTGACCAACGGTATATCAGTATGCTTACTGACCAACGGTACAACAGTATGCTTACTGACCAACGGTATAACAGTATGCTTACTGACCAACGGTATAACAGTATGCTTACTGACCAACGGTACAACAGTATGCTTACTGACCAACGGTATAACAGTATGCTTACTGACCAACGGTATAACAGTATGCTTACTGACCAACGGTATAACAGTATGCTTACTGACCAACGGTACAACAGTATGCTTACTGACCAACGGTATACAGTATGCTTACTGACCAACGGTACAACAGTATGCTTACTGACCAACGGTACAACAGTATGCTTACTGACCAACGGTATAACAGTATGCTTACTGACCAACGGTATAACAGTATGCTTACTGAACAACGGTATAACAGTATGCTTACTGAACAACGGTATAACAGTATGCTTACTGATCAACGGTATACAGTATGCTTACTGACCAACGGTATATTGTATGCTTACTGACCAACGGTATATAGTATGCTTACTGACCAACGGTATAACAGTATGCTTACTGAACAACGGTATAACAGTATGCTTACTGAACAACGGTATAACAGTATGCTTACTGATCAACGGTATACAGTATGCTTACTGACCAACGGTATATAGTATACTTACTGACCAACGGTATACAGTATGCTTACTGACCAACGGTATAACAGTATGCTTACTGACCAACGGTATACAGTATGCTTACTGACCAACGGTATATACAGTATGCTTACTGACCAACGGTATACAGTATGCTTACTGACCAACAGGTATATAGTATGCTTACTGACCAACGGTATATATAGTATGCTTACTGACCAACAGTATATAGTATGCTTACTGACCAACGGTATAACAGTATGCTTACTGACCAACGGTATAACAGTATGCTTACTGACCAACGGTATAACAATATACTTACTGACCAACGGTACAAAAGTATGCTTACTGACCAACGGTATATAGTATGCTTACTGACCAACGGTATAACAGTATGCTTACTGACCAACGGTATAACAGTATGCTTACTGACCAACGGTATAACAGTATGCTTACTGACCAACGGTATATAGTATGCTTACTGACCAGCGGTATATAGTATGCTTACTGACCAACGTTATAACAGTATGCTTACTGACCAACGGTATACAGTATGCTTACTGACCAACGGTATATAGTATGCTTAATGACCAACGGTATATAGTATGCTTACTGACCAACGGTATAACAGTATGCTTACTGACCAACGGTATAACAGTATGCTTACTGACCAACGGTATACAGTATGCTTAATGACCAACGGTATATAGTATGCTTACTGACCAACGGTATAACAGTATGCTTACTGACCAACGGTATACAGTATGCTTACTGACCAACGGTATACAGTATGCTTAATGACCAACGGTATATAGTATGCTTACTGACCAACGGTATAACAGTATGCTTACTGACCAACGGTATAACAGTATGCTTACTGACCAACGGTATACAGTATGCTTAATGACCAACGGTATACAGTATGCTTACTGACCAACGGTATATAGTATGCTTACTGACCAACGGTATAACAGTATGCTTACTGACCAACGGTATAACAGTATGCTTACTGACCAACGGTATAACAGTATGCTTACTGACCAACGGTATAACAGTATGCTTACTGACCAACGGTATACAGTATGCTTAATGACCAACGGTATACAGTATGCTTACTGACCAACGGTATATAGTATGCTTACTGACCAACGGTATAACAGTATGCTTACTGACCAACGGTATAACAGTATGCTTACTGACCAACGGTACAACAGTATGCTTACTGACCAACGGTATAACAGTATGCTTACTGACCAACGGTATAACAGTATGCTTACTGACCAACGGTATACAGTATGCTTACTGACCAACGGTATAACAGTATGCTTACTGACCAACGGTATACAGTATGCTTACTGACCAACGGTATAACAGTATGCTTACTGACCAACGGTATAACAGTATGCTTACTGACCAACGGTACAACAGTATGCTTACTGACCAACGGTACAACAGTATGCTTACTGACCAACGGTATAACAGTATGCTTACTGACCAACGGTACAACAGTATGCTTACTGACCAACGGTATAACAGTATGCTTACTGAACAATTTTATTTAAATGCAGCCTTAAATTAGATTAGTGGACACATATTGATAAAATCCAGTATTAATATGTGAATCAAAGATATATGTATTAATTTAACATAAATTAATCCTACTTTGCATTTTCTGTGAATTACACAGAGAATATGAAATAAACATCACTATTGTATGGCATAAATATTGAAAGCAAAATATTTTATTTAACAATATTACAAGACTCAGGAGTAAGCGTTGATCAACCACACTATGAACCATCAGTTTATGTAACAAAGTTCTTATTAAAACTGGATTTGTTGGGGGTCAACAAGTATTCTATTTGGGTCAGTAATGTCTTAATAATAGCCATGATCCAGCTAGGATTATCCCGGCTTAGTAGCTGCCTTATTCTAACATGTGACTTATGCAGGCGATGAGTCACAATAACGTGGCTGAAGTATGTTGACCAGACCACACACTAGAAGTTGAAGGGACGACGACGTTTCAAGTCGACACAATCGACTTGAGAATGGCCCAGGACGGACCGAAACGTCGTCGTCCCTTCACCTTCTAGTGTGTGGTCTGGTCAACATGTGACTTATCAACAGTATCACACACGGATTTACTCATTCTTATTTGGTATTATCTTATAATATTGTTGATATCTTAAAGTTATAAGAGCCAGTGATATGCAAATGTCTGTGAGAATATGATAATGCTTTTTATAGTATGGGTGATTTCCTTTAGATAAAAATATGTTATTAGACTGTGAATTATTTCTCCATATGGTGTTGTGAACATGAAGATATAATGTCATTGTCATTATGATGTCATGCCCATCATGTCATCATGATGGGAGCCGAGCGAACATCACGCTGGACTTGTGATCCTGTGGTCCCGGGATCGATACCGGGCGCCGGAGAGAAACAATGGGCAGAGTTTCTTTCACCCTATGCCCCTGTTACCTAGCAGTAAAATAGGTACCTGGGCGTTAGTCAGCTGTCACGGGCTGCTTCCTGGGGGTGGAGGCCTGGTCGAGGACCGGGCCACGGGAACACTTAAGCCCCGAAATCATCACAAGATAACCTCAAGATGATTGACACTCACAATGAGTGAAAGGATAACATTTGAGATAACATACACCTGAGATAACACTTGAATATATTCCCCAGGTATAGTTTTATTTATAAACGCCAAGATATCATGAGTCTCATAGATAACAATCCTACGGATTAATTAATAGTTTTAAATGCGATCAGGTTTCAACAAACTCAAATTCTTTGACAATTTCATTTGCTCAGGTCTTTAACACCATCAAAAAATGGACAAGTGGGACATTAAACTATTATGACCCAAATGTTTTTCGGAATATTTTACTGAAATCTCTCTCCTTAGGTGTTTGAGTCAACTTCTTGGTAAAACTATTACAATGAGTCAGAAATATCTACAGATTTGTTAGTACTGAGCATGAGGTTGTATTCAAATTTATACATTTCACACATTTCTTTATAGAAATAAATAAAAGATTCTTTATCTATATAGAAGATTATCTAGCCATATAGAAGATCCTTATAGCATCTGTGATGAGCTGCTAGAACTGGATCTTTATCTATCAAATCTATTTAAAAAAATCTATTAATCTATCAAAATCTAAAGCAAAAGATTTAATCTATCAAAAACTCAATTGTGTTAGTCTATGTAAAGCAACGTGTTGTCTATGCTAACTTAAATACTGTCTATACTATCTATGAAGAAACGGAACCCAGCTACTTGAACCATTGGGGATCGAACGACGACCTTGCAAGAGATGATGGACCAACAAATCAAAATGGATTGCATCATTTGCAAGAGAAAGCTATATTAAGATTGGAAGAAAATTACCTTTGTAATTTTTTTCGAAAATGACATTCGAGATCAATTTAGCTGAAATTATATGATTTGTTTTGTGTTTGAACCAGAACTGACGAAATCCTGACCTAAATTATATATTCAGAGTTTATGATTTATTAAAACTTTTTATATCACTATACTCTAGTACTCAGTCTAGTAACTAGACTCTTAATAAGGTTACAATAGACTGTTTAAATTCTTCATTTGTAAAAGGAATTTCTCAAAGATAATATTTTGTGTTAATCTGAGCGCTGTATACTTGAGAGACGATCACTGTAAACATTATCTATAGTTACTTGTTCTTAACTAAAGTTGAAGCTCTATTATGCTGCTTTATGAGGTCAGTAGGAGCGACCTTAATGTCCTGGACACTTGCCAAACTCTGTGGTCATGGTATAATGAGTCTTAAGATCATTACACACAGAGATCACACTAACGTGATGCATCAAATGAACAAATGACCGTGACGAGGATTCGAACCTGCGTCCGGGAGCATCCCAGACACTGCCTTAATCGACTGAGCTACGACAGGGTTAAAAGAGTTGAACCGAAGTTCTATATTTTCTATATTTAGTCTAAGATCATCTTTAAACCACTAAGACAAGTTTGTCTTCCTTACCTAGTTCCTGCAGGAAGTACTGAAGTGTTAAGCAATGAGAATATATAGCATATATATTTCATATATATTTCATATAATATATAGCATATATATTTCATATATATTTCATATAATATATAGCATATATATTTCCCTTCCATGTAAGGGAAGAGAACTATCAAGAGAAAGCGCCTAGCCATGAGACTATATAGCACATCGAAGGGGTCAGGATAAGGATTTTAGTGCCCAACCACTTGTGGACGGTCGGGGATTGAACGCCGACCTGCATGGAGCGAGATCGTCGCTCTACCGTCCAGCCCAAGTGGTTGGGTCCATGTAATGGAAGAAATTCAGAGTAGGGAAATAACTATACATATCGTTGCGATGCGATCCGGAGACAAGCTTTAGGTTAGTCTGGTATTGATGTACCAGGCACATGTGAGACAATCAGGGCTCAGGACCCAGGCACATATAAGACAATCAGGGCTCAGGACCCAGCACATGTGAGACAATCAGGGCTCAGGACCCAGGCACATATAAGACAATCAGGGCTCAGGACCCAGCACATGTGACACAATCAGGGCTCAGGACCCAGGCACATATAAGACAATCAGGGCTCAGGACCCAGCACATATGAGACAATCAGGGCTCAGGACCCAGCACATGTGAGACAATCAGGGCTCAGGACCCAGGCACATGTGAGACAATCAGGGCTCAGCACCAGGCTCATATGAGACAATCAGGGCTCTGGACCCAGCACATGTGAGACAATCAGGGCTCAGCACCAGGCACATATGAGACAATCAGGGCTCTGGACCCAGCACATGTGAGACAATCAGGGCTCAGGACCCAGGCACATGTGAGACAATCAGGGCTCAGGACCCCAGCACATATGAGACAATCAGGGCTCAGGACCCAGGCACATGTGAGACAATCAGGGCTCAGAACCCCAGCACATATGAGATAATCAGGGCTCAGGACCCAGCACATGTGAGACAATCAGGGCTCAGGACCCCAGCACATGTGAGACAATCAGGGCTCAGGACCCAGCACATGTGAGACAATCAGGGCTCAGGACCCAGCACATGTGAGACAATCAGGGCTCAGGACCCAGCACATGTGAGACAATCAGGGCTCAGGACCAGGCACATGTGAGACAATTAGGGCTCAGGACCAGGCACATGTGAGACAATCAGGGCTCAGGACCAGGCACATGTGAGACAATTAGGGCTCAGGACCAGGCACATGTGAGACAATCAGGGCTCAGGACCAGGCACATGTGAGACAATCAGGGCTCAGGACCAGGCACATGTGAGACAATCAGGGCTCAGGACCAGGCACATGTGAGACAATCAGGGCTCAGGACCAGGCACATGTGAGACAATCAGGGCTCAGGACCCCAGCACATATAAGACAATCAGGGCTCAGGACCCCAGCACATATAAGACAATCAGGGCTCAGGACCCAGCACATATGGTCCAGGACGGACCGAAACGTCGTCGTCCCTTCACTTTCTAGTCTGTGGTCTGGTCAACATATGAGACAAGATCAAGAATGGCTCCCATGAAAAGATATTTTCTTAAACAAGCTATCTTGGAGAAGGTCAAATTGTGTTTAGGTTAAAATATTAAGCATAATAAAGGCTTTGTAGAAGTCTTTTGTCATACACGCCGACCGTGTATGACCGTGTAGGGGAGCCGGTCGGCCGAGCGGACAGCACGCTGGACTTGTGATCCTGTGGTCCTGGGTTCGATCCCAGGCGCCGGCGAGAAACAATGGGCAGAGTTTCTTTCACCCTATGCCCCTGTTACCTAGCAGTAAATAGGAACCTGGATGTCAGTCAGCTGTCACGGGCTGCTTCCTGGGGGTGGAGGCCTGGTCGAGGACCGAGCCGCGGAGACACTAAAAAGCCCCGAAATCATCTCAAGACGGAAGATAATCACGTGGGAGCTCGAATTGGCTTCAAATGTATTTAACATGTGTTCTTATCTAAGTTACTATCAAGACTTATCTCATAATTTAACCACTTGGGCAGGACGGTAGAGCGACGGTCTCGCTTCATGCAGGTCGGCGTTCAATCCCCGACCGCCTGAGTGGTCGGGGTACCATTCCTTTCCCCCGTCCCATCCCAAATCCTTATCCTGACCCCTTCCCAGTGCTATATAGTAGTAATGGCTTGGCACTTTCTCCTGATAATATCCGCCCCTTACCTTGACCGTTAATTAGCCTACCGCATGTCAGGTATTATACACGTCAACACCTGTATAACACTATTTTACAACCTATGCTCGCTAATTAACTGAATATATATATTATTTTTCTATTTAATTGTATTATATCGCGTTTGATATTAAGGTTATATTTTCAGGAACCTATTTACACCCCCATTATCAAGCCACACTAAGGCATTTTATATATAATTATATTTTTTCTTTCGTAATTAATTAATATGAAAGGCTTTGAATGTGCTTGATAAACACTGCCAACCGTTTCTTAATTTTTTGAGGAGAATTCGTGTTGTTTTCGTGTAAAAGTGACCAACCCACAAGTTCAAACTCCAAATTGGGTCACACAAGCATAATTAATTATAATTAATTTACAATTTACACTACCTGAGCTTCTGGATGTATATCCCAGTTCTCTGTTTCTTTCATCTAGTTCCTTTATTCATATTTTTTTACAATTTCCAATTCCTATTACCCATAATGCTCTCCAGTCATGATATATTTTTTTTAAACAATACATGCTCCAAGGGTCAACAATACATGCTCCAAGGGTCAACAATATATGCTCCGAGGGTCAACAATACATGCTCCAAGGGTCAACAATACATGCTCCAAGGGTCAACAATACATGCTCCAAGGGTCAACAATACATGCTCCGAAGGTCAACAATACATGCTCCGAGGGTCAACAATACATGCTCCGAGGGTCAACAATATATGCTCCGATGGTCAACAATATATGCTCCGAGGGTCAACAATACATGCTCCGAGGGTCAACAATACATGCTCCGAGGGTCAACAATATATGCTCCGATGGTCAACAATATATACTCCGAGGGTCAACAATACATGCTCCGAGGGTCAACAATGACCCTCGGAGGCATAGTGAGGCCCACCTGGCCACAGTGAGGGGCCCACCTGGCCACAGTGAGGCCCACCTGGCCACAGTGAGGCCCACCTGGCCACAGTGAGGGCCCACCTGGCCACAGTGAGGCCCACCTGGCCACAGTGAGGCCCACCTGGCCACAGTGAGGCCCACCTGGCCACAGTGAGGGCCCACCTGGCCACAGTGAGGCCCACCTGGCCACAGTGAGGCCCACCTGGCCACAGTGAGGGCCACCTGGCCACAGTGAGGCCCACCTGGCCACAGTGAGGCCCACCTGGCCACAGTGAGGCCCACCTGGCCACAGTGAGGCCCACCTGGCCACAGTGAGGCCCACCTGGCCACAGTGAGGCCCACCTGGCCACAGTGAGGCCCACCTGGCCACATTGAGGGCCACCTGGCCACAGTGAGGGCCATCTGGCCACAGTGAGGCCCACCTGGCCACAGTGAGGGCCACCTGGCCACAGTGAGGCCCACCTGGCCACAGTGAGGGCCCACCTGGCCACAGTGAGGCCCACCTGGCCACAGTGAGGCCCACCTGGCCACAGTGAGGGCCACCTGGCCACAGTGAGGGCCACCTGGCCACAGTGAGGCCCACCTGGCCACAGTGAGGGGCCCACCTGGCCACAGTGAGGCCCACCTGGCCACAGTGAGGGCCCACCTGGCCACAGTGAGGCCCACCTGGCCACAGTGAGGCCCACCTGGCCACAGTGAGGGCCACCTGGCCACAGTGAGGACCACCTGGCCACAGTGAGGGCCACCTGACCACAGTGAGGGGCCCACCTGGCCACAGTGAGGGCCACCTGGCCACAGTGAGGGCCACCTGGCCACAGTGAGGGTCCACCTGGCCACAGTGAGGGCCACCTGGCCACAGTGAGGGGCCACCTGGCCACAGTGAGGGCCCACCTGGCAACAGTGAGGGCCCACCTGGCCACAGTGAGGGCCACCTGGCCACAGGAAGGAGACAAGTCACGGATGAACATCTTGGATCAGACTTGGAGGTGAGATGTTGACAGTTTGGGACGTGCGGCGGACAGGAGTCTCATGAAGTCACTTGAGTTGTGACGGCTGGAAGAGATGGACGGGCGTCGTCGCTCCAGAGGAAGCAGGATATTTTGTGGCTAATGGAGACGAATTATTGAGGAAGCTGTTGAAAGACGATCTGTCTAAGGGCGCCATATCTGGGCGTCGGGGACACCTTTCGTGGTAAGACCTTTATACACTGTCGTGTGCTGCTTGGTGAAGCAAGATGGTGTGCTCAGCGGTCTTGTATAGCGATTATGAATGTAAGTTTGAAAGTTTGTGGGGGGAAAATGAGTTATAAAATGCGTTTTTAAGTGTGTTGGTATTATGAGGGCGGGAGCGACATATGCTCACACGGCAGAGGTCAGTGGGTGACTGAGGCAGAACCCCGGCGGTGGGATATTTTGAGTGTGGACTCGCCCAGGTGGGGGAAGACCCCCACGGTACACACACCCACAAGGCATGTTGCAGTTTGAAAAGAGGGATTTACTTGTAAATATTATGTATATTTTGATGGAAGATATATTATTATTTTTGTGATAATGGAATTACAGGTTCATGTGTGACGGACGAGGTGCATCTAGAGTTGATGTAGCCACCACTTGCGAGAAGCTTCGAGAAGATCTACTTAACTGAAGGAACCACTGACGGAAAATCCCGAAAGTTGTTGTTGTTGTTTAAGATCCGCTACGTGGAACAAAAAGTTGCAAGTAGCACGGGCTATGGTGAGCCCCGTAGGTGCCAGATGTGATGGCAGGAATCACCATAGAGGGAGATGTGTTGTGTAGCGGGAGTTGCTCGCCGTCTGGGTGAGCTACAGAGGGTTGTGCGGGCAGCACCGTGTGCTTGAGAGGTGGATGGGTTCATGTAGTCTGTCTGACACAATGCAAGAGGAGACAGTTAATGGTTTTATGGTGTTCAATTGCATGTCTGTAGCCTAGGCCAGAGGGCGAGGTGACAGAGGCACAGTAGGTTGTTGGTGCAGGCAGCAGGCAGTAGGCAGCAGGCAGCAGGCAGCAGGCAGTAGGCAACAGGCAGCAGGCAGTAGGCAGCAGGCAGCAAGCAACAGGCAGCAGGCAGCAGGCAGCAGGCAGTAGGCAACAGGCAGCAGGCAGTAGGCAACAGGCAGCAGGCAACAGGCAGCAGGCAGTAGGCAACAGGCAGTAGGCATCAGACAGCAGGCAACAAACAGCAGGCAGCAGGCAGCAGACAGCAGGCAGCAGGCAGCAGGCAGCAGGCAGTAGGCAACAGGCAGCAGGCAGTAGGCAACAGGCAGCAGGCAGCAGGCAACAGGCAGCAGGCAGCAGGCAGTAGGCAGCAGGCAGCAGACAGCAGGCAGTAGCCAGCAGGCATCAGGCAGCAGGCAACAGACAGCAGGCAGCAGGCAGCAGACAGCAGGCAGCAGACAGCAGGCAGTAGGCAGCAAGCAACAGGCAGTAGCCAGCAGGCATCAGGCAGCAGGCAACAGACAGCAGACAGCAGGCAACAGACAGCAGGCAGCAGGCAGCAGACAGCAGGCAGCAGGCAGCAGGCAACAGACAGCAGGCAGTAGCCAGCAGGCAACAGGCAGCAGGCAGCAGACAGCAGGCAGTAGCCAGCAGGCAGCAGGCAGCAAGCAACAGGCAGCAGGCAGTAGGCAACAGGCAACAGACAGCAGGCAGTAGCCAGCAGGCAGTAGGCAGCAGGCGACAGGCAGCAGGCAACAGGCAGCAGGCAACAGGCAGCAGGCAACAGGCAGCAGGCAGTAGGCAACAGGCAGCAGGCAACAGGCAGTAGCCAGCAGGCATCAGGCAGCAGGCAACAGGCAACAGCCAACAGGCAGTAGCCAGCAGGCAGCAGGCAGTAGGCAGCAGATAGCAGGCAGCAGGCAACAGGCAGCAGGCAACAAGCAACAGGCAGCAGGCAGCAAGCAACCAACAGGCAGCAGGCAGTAGGCAGCAGGCAGCAGGCAACAGGCAGCAGGCAACAGGCAGCAAGCATCAGGCAGTATGCAACAGGCAGCAGGCAGCAAGCAACAGGCAGCAGGAAGCAAGCAGCAGGCAAGAGGCAGCAAGCAACAGGCAGCAGGCAGCAAGCAACAGGCAACATGCAGCAGGCAGCAAGCAACAGGCAGCAGGCAACAGGCAACAGGTAGCAGGCAGCAAGCAGCAGGCAACAGGCAGCGGGCAACAGGTAGTAGGCAACAGGCAACAGGCAGCAGGCAGCAAACAGCAGGCAACAGGCAGCAGGCAGCAAGCAGCAGGCAGTAGGCAACAGGCAACAGGCAGCAAGCAGCAGGCAACAGGCAGCGGGCAACAGGCAACAGGCAGCAAGCAACCAACAGGCAACAGGCAACAGGCAACAGGCAGCAGGCAGCAAGCAACAGGCAGCAGGCAACAGGCAGCAGGAAGCAAGCAACAGGCAGCAGGCAACAGGCAGCAGGTAGCAAGCAACAGGCAACAGGCAGCAGGCAGCAGGCAACAGGCAGCATGCAACATGCAACAGGCAACAGGCAGCATGCAACAGGCAGCAGGCAACAGGCATCAGGCAACAGGCAGCATGCAACAGGTAGCAAGCAACAGGCAACAGGCAGCAGGCAACAGGCAACAGGCAACAGGCAGCATGCAACAGGCAGCAGGCAACAGGCAACAGGCAGCAGGCAACAGGCAGCAGGCAGCAGGCAACAGGCAACAGGCAGCAGGCAACAGGCAACAGGCAGCAGGCAACAGGCAACAAGCAGCAGGCAACCGGCAGCAGGCAACAGGCAACAAGCAGCAGGCAACAGGCAACAGGCAGCAGGAAGCAAGCAACAGGCAGCAGGCAACAGGCAGCAGGAAGCAGGCAGCAAGCAGCAGGAAGCAAGCAACAGGCAGCAGGCAACAGGCAACAGGCAGCAGGTAGCAAGCAACAGGCAACAGGCAACAAGCAGCAGGCAGCAGGCAACAGGCAGCAGGCAATAGCCAACAGGCAGCAGACAGCAGGCAACAGGCAGCAGGCAACAGGCAGCAGGCAGCAGGCCACAGGCAACAGGCAACAGGCAGCAGGCAACAGGCTGCAGACAACAGGCAACAGGCAGAAGGCAGCAGGCAACAGGCAGCAGGCAACAAGCAGCAGGCAAAAGGCAGCAGGCAACAGGCAGCAGGCAACAGGCAGCAGGCAGCAGGCAACAGGCAGCAGGCAACAGGCAACAAGCAACAGGCAGCAGGCAACAGGCAGCAGGCAACAGGCAGCAGGCAACAGGCAACAAGCAACAGGCAGCAGGCAACAGGCAACAAGCAGCAGGCAACAGGCAGCAGGCAACAAGCAACAGGCAGCAGGCAGCAGGCAACAGACAACAGGCAGCAAGCAACAGGCAACAGACAACAGGCAGCAGGCAACAGGCAGCAGGCAACAGGCAGCAGGCAGCAAGCAACAGGCAGCAGGCAACAGGCAGCAGGCAGCAAGCAACAGACAGCAGTCAACAGGCAACAGGCAACAGGCAGCAGGCAACAGGCAACAGGCAGCAGGCAGCAAGCAACAGGCAGCAGGCAACAGGCAGCAGGCAGCAGAGACAAACGGTATATTGTCTATAGCGTAGTGACGCCATATATGTAGAAGCATTGCCTGATATTACCAAGTTATTCTTTATTCTTTGTAATAACTGTGTGTGTGTTAGACACGCGTGTTTGACCGTGTCCCGGTCACGATTTCTGAGAGGAAAGAGAGAGAAATAACTGCAGGCCGCACGACAGCACACAGGGAACACAACGGGGATCTGGAAAGAGGTCAGCCTGAGACTAAGAGAGTGAGAGAGAGAGAGAGAGAGAGAGAGAGAGAGAGAGAGAGAGAGAGAGAGAGAGAGAGAGAGAGAGAGAGAGAGAGAGAGAGAGAGAGAGGTAGAGAGAGAGAGAGAGAGAGAGAGAGAGAGAGAGAGAGAGAGAGAGAGAGAGAGAGAGAGAGAGAGAGAGAGAGAGAGAGAGAGAGAGGTAGAGAGAGAGAGAGAGAGAGAGAGAGAGAGAGAGAGAGAGAGAGAGAGAGAGAGAGAGAGAGAGGTAGAGAGAGAGAGAGAGAGAGAGAGAGAGAGAGAGAGAGAGAGAGAGGTAGAGAGAGAGAGAGAGAGAGAGAGAGAGAGAGAGAGAGAGAGAGAGAGAGAGAGAGAGAGAGAGAGAGAGAGAGAGAGAGAGAGAGAGAGAGAGAGAGAGAGAGAGAGAGAGAGAGAGAGAGAGAGAGAGAGAGAGAGAGAGAGAGAGAGAGAGAGAGAGAGAGAGTGACGGTGGCATAAGTGTGTGTGTGTACACGTGAAAACAGGACAGGTCTGAGCTCAATCCCCCAATAGTGTGACGTTGAGCACCTTCCCCATATTTAAGTCCATTACCAGGTGCTTCTCCCGTGTGGGCTTCGCTGGTGGCAGGAGCTGAGGCGGTGAATGAAAGATAATATTTTTTTTTTTATATATTTTATCAGGAGCTCCCTGACCAGGTGAAATTGGGTGAGACTTGAGAGAGACAGGGCGTCACTCATACCAGATACAAAGACGCTTTTTATTCTCAATCTGTTCCTTTCCAAAGGTTCCTTGCTCCTTTAATCCGGCAATGTTCCATTGGAAGTTATGCCAAATGTTCTTCAAAGTTTTCTTTCATTAGCAAAAGTTCAGTTATTATGCGGGTCCAAACTCGTTAACAGATGCTAGTTTAAAACTTCCAAGAGAATTTTTGGTGACTTAAGTTTTCATGCAAAGCTTAAGTTAAGATGTTGTAATGTGGATGGGGGGGGGGTATGGGGGTGTAGGGAGGGGTAGGAGGATAGGGATGGAAGGTAAGGTGGGAGAACAGTGGGATAGAGAGGGATGGGAGAGGATGATAGAGAGGGATGGGAGAGGATGATAGAGAGGGATGGGAGAGGATGATAGAGAGGGATATAATTGGGTCGAGTGGAATCTTCATCCTTAAAATCTTCCAGCACAAAATCGACCATTTTAAACCATTTGAAAACCATTTATGAACGTTCTAAAGTTATCTATTATTTCGAACAATATCTCCCTACCAAATCCATTTGCAACAATTATCGATTATAATTATCAATTATGCGAACAATTATAGACGATGAACAAATCCACAAGGGCCGTGACGAGGATTCGAACCTGCGTCCGGGAGGACGCAGGTTTTTACCCTGTCGTAGCTCAGTCGATTAAGGCAGTGTCTGGGATGCTCCCGGACGCAGGTTCGAATCCTCGTCACGGCCCTTGTGGATTTGTTCATTTGATGCATCACGTTAGTGTGATCTCTGTGTGTGATTATAGACGATCCTGGCCTCAGGCCAGGCTCAGGGAGTAGAAGAACTCCGGAAACCCTGTTCAGGTAAGTTCCAGGTATATAATTTATTCATAATTCTATATAACGATAACAATTTCATCATAAAACGTACACAGAATTGAATCACTTGTTTGACAAGCCGAGAATGTCCCCAACGTCGAGAAACTGGTGTACTAAAGTGTCCTAACCTAACCAACCAGAGGACCCACGAACAGAAAACGGGATCTTACGTCTGTTTCCCCAGCCGCTACAATTTTCATGTACCTTAGGTGACGTATACGTCAAAATGCGACGTGCTATAACGAGAACGGGTGTGGATATACGACTTAATATTGTACGTCGTACGTCAGTTGTTTGGGTCTTAAGTATACCTCCGTGAACAGGATCATACAGGTGTATATATCAGTATATCCTGCTGCTGATAAGTATATTTATGTATAGATATATATATACATACTCCCATGCTCCCTCATCTCTGCCCACTACCCCATCTCCTCACCCTTGTTTTCTCTCATTTTATTCCTTCCATTCTCTCTCTCAATGGACAAAACATGCTCGATCAATGTTGATTCATCACTGAATCTGTATTGAATCCTCAGTGAATCAGTGTTGAATAATTTATCACCTCAGCCAACCTATGACACTCCCTAACCCGTCACTGTTCACCATGCAAAGTAACCTGAGGTGAACAGCAATAGTCTGAGGCCGGATTCACGAAGCAGTTACGCAAGCACTTACGAACGTGAACATCTTTCCTCAATCTTTGACGGCTTTGATTTCATTTATTAAACAGTTTACAAGCATGAAAACTTCCCAATCAACTGTTGTTATTGTTATAAACAGCCTCCTGGTGCTTCGGAGCTCATTAACTGTTTAATAATTGTAAACAAAGCCGCCAAAGATTGAGAAAAGATGTACAGGTTCGTAAGTGCTTGCGTAACTGCTTCGTAATATGACCCCTGGCCCTCCAACCTCGCATTCACAGACACACATATAGAGACTGAGAACGGTAGCAGTGCATCTTGTCAACATATGTTACTGAATATGACAGAAATGATTCTATTAAGCCATCAATAAATAAAGTCAATTTATTGACGGGATTTATTACAGATATATATTAGAGACAGGTTATAAAAGTCTTCATTCCTTTACTTGTTATAAATCTCGCTGACTTCGGCGGCTTACTGACACGCTATTGGTTATCTTCCAGCTTTCTGGTAGTTCTCCATTATCAGTGACTTAATGTGTGCCCCTTAATCTTATCCTAGTCCTTGTGCGTGTTGCTTCATCTTGCGCCCCTTATCTTAATGTTTCTCCCCTTGCTCAACCACTTGGGCTGGACGGTAGAGCGATGGTCTCACTTTATGCAGGTTGGCGTTCAATCCCCGACCGTCCACAAGTGGTTGGGCACCATTCCTTTCAGAACCTTCTCATAATTCGCATTGTCAAAAGGCGACCAGATTACAGCCTCTGGTTAAGTGTCCCAGCCACCACGGGTGTGAAGTGTTGCCGAGTTATTGGCTTGTTGATTGTGAGCTGTCCCGAGCACTGCAGATCACGGCAGCTCTTTCTGGGGTCTGCTGGGAGCAGCTCCCTCTGGGTCTGCTGGCAGCAGCTCCCTCTGGGGTCTGCTGGCCAGCAGCTCCCTCTGGGGTCTGCTGGCCAGCAGCTCCCTCTGGGGTCTGCTGGCCAGCAGCTCCCTCTGGGGTCTGCTGGCCAGCAGCTTCCTCTGGGGTCTGCTGGCAGCAGCTCCCTCTGGGGTCTGCTGGCCAGCAGCTCCCTCTGGGGTCTGCTGGCCAGCAGCTCCCTCTGGGGTCTGCTGGCCAGCAGCTTCCTCTGGGGTCTGCTGGCAGCAGCTCCCTCTGGGGTCTGCTGGCCAGCAGCTCCCTCTGGGGTCTGCTGGCCAGCAGCTCCCTCTGGGGTCTGCTGGCCAGCAGCTTCCTCTGGGGTCTGCTGGCAGCAGCTCCCTCTGGGGTCTGCTGGGAGCAGCTCGATCTGGGGTCTGCTGGCAGCAGTCCCCTCTGCGTCTGCTGGCCAGCAGCATTAAATAAACGAGGGAAAAGTCGTAGTAACAAATAACCCTTATTAAAATTCCATCTCTTATCGTACGCAAATAATGTGACATCTCGTTTTCTGTTGCCACTGTCTTCCAAATGAGCATGGTGAGGCTTTAACAAACATGTATTAAAACTCTTCCTATATGCGCTTTCCGCTGCTCACTAACCGCTCCAAAAACACCGGAGTATTCTCTCATTGTTTACA
Organism: Procambarus clarkii; assembly: GCF_040958095.1. NCBI lineage: Eukaryota > Metazoa > Arthropoda > Malacostraca > Decapoda > Cambaridae > Procambarus > Procambarus clarkii. Next base: position 23,761,713 of record NC_091202.1, on the reverse strand, counting down.
GTTGGCCATTAGCAATTGAAACAAGGTCATTTGCATGTAAAAATGGCCTATTGTGTGAGATTAAAAACATTCTCTGCAGATATAACGAGGGAAGGTGGGGGGGGGGGGGGACTGGTTGCTTGTTGGGGGGGGGGTTAGTAGGGGGTGTAGTGGTGGTATATATATATATATATATATATATATATATATATATATATATATATATATATATATATATATATATATAAGCCTATACTTGCATAAACCACAAGCTTATAGCTGGACACGAGTTCTCTCACATTGACAGTGGCTTGACGAAAAACGCAGACTAGCCTCACACTTATCTGGTGCCCTCGGGAAGTGGAGATATTTGAGATGTATATATATCTTGAAGTCTCTACTTCTTTTGTAGGGTCTGATGGTGTAGTGGGTTAAAGCATACTAGTTATGGCAGCTACTGGAAGGTAGTTGTGCTTTCTGGGTTCGAGTCCCACTGGTGGGTGTTGTCCAAAGATTGTTAATATATATATATATATATATATATATATATATATATATATATATATATATATATATATATATATATATATATATCCAGACCATCCACCATGACTGGGTCACTACCACCATCCCCCATGACTGGGTCACTACCACCATCCCCCATGACTGCTTCACTACCACCATCCCCCATGTCTGGTTCACTACCACCATCCCCCATGTCTGGTTCGCTACCACCATCCCCCATGTCTGGTTCACTACCACCATCCCCCATGACTGGTTCACTACCACCATCCCTCATGACTGGGTCACTACCACCATCCCCCATGTCTGGTTCACTACCACCATCCCCCATGACTGGGTCACTACCACCATCCCCCATGTCTGGTTCACTACCACCATCCCCCATGACTGGGTCACTACCACCATCCCCCATGATTGGTTCACTACCACCATCCCCCATGTCTGGTTCACTACCACCATCCCCCATGTCTGGTTCACTACCACCATGGGGATGGTGGTAGATCATTCACAATTTATGATTTGCTAAAGTCACAAACTTATACATATGAGCAGCATAAAGTGAGATCATAACTTGAGGGCAAGTTTGTAAGTCACTACACACTTAAATAGCGTCATGTCACGCCAGACCCTTCACACAGTTACTTAAGTAACACTTAAGTGAATTCTCTCTCTCACCATCATCACTGTTACTTAACATTTTTCACTTTACATTTGCGAACTACCATAGTCATCATAGGTACTTTGTCGATATCAGTTGATTACTGGATCAACCACGGTCATCAATCACAGGATCAACCACCGTCATCAATCACAGGATCAACCACGGTCATCAATCACAGGATCAACCACCGTCATCAATCACAGGATCAACCACAGCCATCAATCACAGGATCAACCACCGTCATCAATCACAGGAGTCGCTGCTATCATCATCGTCACACAGTTGACAACGAAGCCCTGGTATTTAATCAGAGCTAATCACCACTTCCTCATGTTGAACGACCAATTACCATGTTATTAATACATAACACAGAGCACATTCTTCCTCCCCCCCTCCCTGCCCCTGGTGAGTCACTTTCACCACTCACACCTCATGTCCCTTGTCACTTTCATGCCTCATACCTCATGTTCCTAGTCACTTTCTTGCCTCATACCTCATGTCCCTTGTCACTTTCATGCCTCATACCTCATGTCCCTTGTCACTTTCATGCCTCATACCTCATGTCCCTTGTCACTTTCACGCCTCATACCTCATGTCCCTTGTCACTTTCATGCCTCATACCTCATGTCCCTTGTCACTTTCATGCCTCATACCTCATGTCCCTTGTCACTTTCACGCCTCATACCTCATGTCCCTTGTCACTTTCACGCCTCATACCTCATGTCACTTGTCACTTTCATGCCTCATACCTCGTGTCCCTTGTCACTTTCATGCCTCATACCTCATGTTCATTGTCACTTTCACGCCTCATACCTCATGTCCCTTGTCACTTTCACGCCTCATACCTCATGTCACTTGTCACTTTCACGCCTCATACCTCGTGTCCCTTGTCACTTTCATGCCTTATGTCTCTTGTCACTTTCACGCCTCATACCGCATGTCCTTTGTCACTTTCACGCCTCATACCTCATGTCCCTTGTCACTTTCATGCCTCATACCTCATGTCCCTTGTCACTTTCATGCCTCATACCTCATGTTCATTGTCACTTTCACGCCTCATACCTCATGTCCCTTGTCACTTTCATGCCTCATACCTCATGTCCCTTGTCACTTTCACCACTCATACCTCATGTCCCTTGTCATTTTCATGCCTCATACCTCATGTCCCTTGTCACTTTCTTGCCTCATACCTTATGTCCCTTGTCACTTTCACGCCTCATACCTCATGTCCCTTGTCACTTTCATGCCTTATACCTCATGTCCCTTGTCACTTTCATGCCTTATACCTCATGTCCCTTGTCACTTTCATGCCTCATACCTCATGTCCCTTGTCACTTTCTTGCCTCATACCTTATGTCCCTTGTCACTTTCACGCCTCATACCTCATGTCCCTTGTCACTATCACGCCTCATACCTCATGTCCCTTGTCACTTTCACGCCTTATGCCTCATGTCCCTTGTCACTATCACACCCTCACACCTCATGTCCCTTGTCACTATCACACACTCACACCTCATGTCCCTTGTCACTATCACACACTCACACCTCATGTCCCTTGTCACTATCACACCCTCACACCTCATGTCACTATCACTTGACAGCACTCTCATATAACCTCATCACTCTTGCTCCGGTAAGTGTTAATGGTCGTCTAGCTGAGTGGTCTTCGTCGTCGGTCCATAACCAAGGATCCTTGTGTCTATTTCCTCCGTAAGAATGAGACGGTTTGACACGTTTTTTGTGTCACCTGATGCCGCTGTTCACCCAGCAGTAAATATATACACGGGATATAGGCAACTGTTGTGGTAAGCATCGCGTTGAAGGTCAAGAGTTGGCTTAGAGGGCCAGCCTTAGAGCCTTAGAGCCTTAGAGCAGGCTGCCTTCACGCGAGCGTGAGGCAGCCTGCTCTACCCTCACCTAGAGCCAGTACCCAGCTCTACCCTCACCTAGAGCCAGTACCATGCTCTACCCACACCTAGAGCCCTGCCACAGTACCTTAGAGCCACCAGCGAACGTGATAGAGCCACCAGCGACCGTGATAGAGCCACCAGCGAACGTGATAGAGCCACCAGCGACCGTGATAGAGCCACCAGCGAACGTGATAGAGCCGCCAGCGAACGTGATAGAGCCACCAGCGAACGTGATAGAGCCACCAGCGACCGTGATAGAGCCACCAGAGACCGTGATAGAGCCACCAGCGACCGTGATAGAGCCACCAGCCACCGTGATAGAGCCACCAGCGACCGTGATAGAGCCACCAGCGAACGTGATAGAGCCACCAGCGACCGTGATAGAGCCACCAGCGAACGTGATAGAGCCACCAGCGACCGTGATAGAGCCACCAGCGACCGTGATAGAGCCACCAGCGACCGTGATAGAGCCACCAGCGACCGTGATAGAGCCACCAGCCACCGTGATAGAGCCACCAGCGACCGTGATAGAGCCACCAGCGAACGTGATAGAGCCACCAGCCACCGTGATAGAGCCACCAGCGAACGTGATCGAGCCACCAGCGAACGTGATAGAGCCACCAGCGACCATGATAGAGCCACCAGCGACCGTGATAGAGCCACCAGCCACCGTGATAGAGCCACCAGCCACCGTGATAGAGCCACAAGCGACCGTGATAGAGCCACCAGCCACCGTGATAGAGCCACCAGCGACCGTGATAGAGCCACCAGCGACCGTGATAGAGCCACCAGCGACCGTGATAGTGCCACCAGCCACCGTGATAGAGCCACGACCAGGTCCCAGAGTACGGGCGGCAGGTGCCTATATATTCCCCCTCATGATTGAATTCCATTCCCCTCAGGTTGTGATTAGCTATTCATTCCCTCGCCAGGATTTTATTTGATGCTGCATTAGAGCTTCACGTGTGAGAGCTGATCAGGCTCTTCTAGATGATGCTCTAACGTCGCCCACGACGTCAACGTCTCCTCTGTGGAAAACGTCGACGCTTGACGGGTAACATGACGTCTTGGCCATTTGACACCGTTTAGAAAAGCCATTGAAGTCATATGTTAAACCGTTGAGCTCAAACCATTTATTTTGTCGTTATGTAAAGCTATAACTATCACTATATATCACCGCCCTGCTTCACCATGTTGGCAAGTAGTGGTTATAGAAGTGAAGCAGAAGTAAGGTGAGGTAATTCAGGAAATTGCTGTCAAATGAGGGGAAATGTGAGAGTGTCAAACGGCTACACTTTCGACCTGTTGTCTTCATTGTATTATATTCAATTTGCGGGTCTCGAACCTGGTCAAATAGTATATTTCCAGTGTATGTTATGAGAGCTCTATCATGTCTATGGCCCTAGAAGTATGGAACTCTGTGCTGTGGCAATCCAAGTAGTTTGATTGCGAAAATGGTTCTGGGTGAAAATTTTAGGATGTGTGTTTTTAAGTTCGATATCTTCCCTGCCACGGGGACATGATCAGTGTTCTATACACTGCTATCAACAGTGTGGCTTCCATGATTGTCAAAGTTTTAACGTTCCACCCAACCACTTGATCTGGACGGTAGAGCGACAGTCTCGCTTCATGCAGGTCGGCGTTCAATCCCCGACCGTCCAAGTGGTTGGGTACCACATACACCATCGTTACTACTACTCCCGACGCTCACTGGTCGGGACTGTCACTAGGCTTCGACGGTAAGTCCATTGGCGTTGACCCAAGATCCAATGAAGGTACCGTCACTTTCCTCTACTGAATCTGGCATGCTATAGAGTGTCTTCTACTCCCAGCAGGTCCCTTAATCGACGAAACTCGTAAAACTTTATCCGGAAAGGTGCCCCTTGGCGCCTCAATATGGTCAGAGTCCTGTTGCCTCTCTCTCCGTGGTTCAACTCGCCACTTGAGATCAAAATCTGTCAGTGCTCGTGAGAGCGGCGAGTGTTACAACCTCCGTGTCTGAAGTCTGGCTGAAGAGTGAGCTGGGCTCCGCTCCCTGGGCCAGGCTCTGTGCCCCACCATTGACGTCATAGAATGTTCTTTGCTGATTGGCTGTACACCTGAGCCTCCGCCAGTCACCTCTTACGTTATATGAGCTTGAGGCATGTGTCGTGGCACTCCACCAAGCCCCGGATGTGTCACTCCCCGCCTGGACACCATGTTATTTTACAATCTGGCCTCAATCCAGCCTTTTACAGACAAATATCACGCAAGATTGTGTATAAAACGCGTTCCTTTCTAACTTAAATTACAGCTTGGGCCGTCTGCGATCTTTCTAAGTGGTAAAAATCATTCTTGAGGCCAGAAAGGACTGTTATCAGACGGCGATCATAACAATATGTACAAATAATTATGAAATATGATTGGTGGTGTTTCGAGACAGAAAGCTTTGCCAGAGATCGGCCCAAGGAGGCGATAGTTCCTGCAACCACGGCAAGACACACTTAAGGAAGCCGTGACTCCAAGTCATACTTTAAGAAGGTAGAATTCCGAGACATTGTAAAGAAAGGTAGCACTCCAAAACGCACTCAAGGAAGATTACAAATTAATAATATGGACAATGATTAGCTAATATATTTCTCTGCAGTAGTGATAACATGAAATGTCATAGAATACAGTAATATTCAACCCGTCATCCTGATTAGACAATTACTGTTTGTAATTGTAATTGTCTTTTACAATTACAACATAATTGTAATAGACCACATAATAGTCTATGCGGACGGTCGTTCAGATATCCATGTGATGGATATATGGAAAGTAGAATTTGGTACTATTTATTTCACGGAGTCCATGAAGAATAAAGCTAAAAAATAAACTTAAATATTCTTAGGCCTAGCAGACACATTAGTACTATACTTGGCTTCAGATAGCGGGCATTAGGCTAACCTAGAGTAAAGGATGGTTAGGTTAGGTTAGGTTAGGTTAGGTTAGGTTAGGTTAAGTTAGGTTAGGTTAGGTTAGGATAGGTTAGGTTAGGTTAGGTTAGGTTAGGTTAGGTTAAGTTAGGTTAGGTTAGGTTAGGATAGGTTAGGTTAGGTTAGGTTAGGTTAGGTTAGGCTTCATTACCAACATAGAAAAGCTTTTCCGGTTTGTCCAAATTCCTTAACACAAGAGTCCACTTCCTATTGGCTCATCACATCCATAATGGTTCGATTAACCACTTCGTTAGCATAAGTACTTTCTTTAAAATGCCTTCAAGACGAAGACGTGTATCTTAAATTAGACTTTACTAAGAATGAGATTTGGCATCTAGAGTCCCTGGAGCAAGGTGAGGTCGTACTGGTCAGTGTGAGAGCTATAACATACAACTATCCGCCATATACCACTCTCACAAATGATTATGCAATACGGATTGATTTTTTTTCAGCGATATTCCTGGGCGGGCCCTAAGCCTCTGGCTGGCCCACTGGGCGGGCCCTAAGCCTCTGGCTGGCCCACTGGGCAGGCCCTAAGCCTCTGGCTGGCCCACTGGGCAGGCCCTAAGCCTCTGGCTGACCCACTGGGCGGGCCCTAAGCCTCTGGCTGGCCCACTGGGCGGGCCCTAAGCCTCTGGCTGGCCCACTGGGCGGGACCTGCGCCTCTGGCTGGCCCACTGGGAGGGCCCTAAGCCTCTGGCTGGCCCACTGGGCGGGCCCTAAGCCTCTGGCTGGCCCACTGGGCAGGCCCTAAGCCTCTGGCTGGCCCACTGGGCAGGCCCTAAGCCTCTGGCTGGCCCACTGGGCGGGCCCTAAGCCTCTGGCTGGCCCACTGGGCGGGCCCTAAGCCTCTGGTTGGCCCACTGGGCGGGACCTGCGCCTCTGGCTGGCCCACTGGGCGGGCCCTAAGCCTCTGGCTGGCCCACTGGGCGGGCCCTAAGCCTCTGGCTGGCCCACTGGGCGGGCCCTAAGCCTCTGGTTGGCCCACTGGGCGGGACCTACGCCTCTGGCTGGCCCACTGGGCGGGCCCTAAGCCTCTGGCTGGCCCACTGGGAGGGCCCTAAGCCTCTGGCTGGCCCACTGGGCGGGCCCTAAGCCTCTGGCTGGCCCACTGCGCGGGCCCTAAGCCTCTGGCTGGCCCACTGAGCGGGCCCTAAGCCTCTGGCTGGCCCACTGGGCGGGCCCTAAGCCTCTGGCTGGCCCACTGGGCGGGCCCTAAGCCTCTGGCTGGCCCACTGGGCGGGCCCTAAGCCTCTGGCTGGCCCACTGGGCGGGCCCTAAGCCTCTGGCTGGCCCACTGGGCGGGCCCTAAGCCTCTGGCTGGCCCACTGGGCGGGCCCTAAGCCTCTGGCTGGCCCACTGGGCGGGCCCTAAGCCTCTGGCTGGCCCACTAAGTGTTGCTTGTTTCTGTTTTACTTGGGCGGAGTATGAGTATTTATTACTCGTGTGGTCGCTTCAGTAAGATTTTGCCATACGTATTTAACAACTTCTTCTGCTCTGTTGAATCTAAGTTGAAATCTTAATGGGTTTGTAACTGTGCACTGTGTTAGATAATGTTCCAGTGGTCTGTTGTGGTTGTAACTGTGCACTGTGTTAGATAATGTTCCAGTGGTCTGTTGTGGTTGTAACTGTGCACTGTGTTAGATAATGTTCCAGTGGTCTGTTGTGGTTGTAACTGTGCACTGTGTTAGATAATGTTCCAGTGGTCTGTTGTGGTTGTAACTGTGCACTGTGTTAGATAATGTTCCAGTGGTCTGTTGTGGTTGTAACTGTGCACTGTGTTAGATAATGTTCCAGTGGTCTGTTGTGGTTGTAACTGTGCACTGTGTTAGATAATGTTCCAGTGGTCTGTTGTGGTTGTAACTGTGCACTGTGTTAGATAATGTTCCAGTGGTCTGTTGTGGCTGTAACTGTGTACTGTGTTAGATAATGTTCCAGTGGTCTGTCGGGCATTGAAATTGTCTTCACTGCATCAGACAATTGTATTGTGTTCTATGTTTCAAGATTCCAAATCACTGCTGTTAATATTGTCTTCCTTAAGAACGAGTTAAGGAGCACTACAAGACCTCAGTGCTGGCATGACCTTCATAGTTTACTGACATCACATGCAAGAACCTACATGTTACATATACATATATTTGGTCATGATTGGTGCATAGTATTACTACATGTGTTACCCGGCAGAGCCCGGGTCTCTCTCTCTCTCTCTCTCTCTCTCTCTCTCTCTCTTATAAAATTAATAATCAATCAAATTAATAATTATTAAAATTAATAATTAATTAATTATAGGAGGCTAATATAATAGTCTAGGTGGTCGACCAGTGGAAGGAGCCTAATGGTGTGAAATATATAGATAATAGATATAGATATAGATAATATATAATAGTTAATCATTTTCTTTGAGACTGGGCCAGAGGTTGAGGGAGCTTTACAAGCTGTGTGAGAACTATTTTATGCTTATAACCACTGAACGATGATTAGAAAATTGATGTAAATTTTACCAAGATCATTGAATAATTTTTCATATTACAATAAGAGATTGTTTTGAAATTTATATATTTTTAAAAAATTTCAGCATAGCTGGTTTGCAGTGCCAAAATCAATCGTAGAGGGGATCAGTATCTGACCCTGGCACGCTGTTCCCTCTTAAACACTGACGTCCCCGACCAGCCTATGTCCTTCCCATTCCCCAGACCATTCCCCTTGCAAAATTTGGTGAGCCTAGCCCTGAACGTCTGGCCTCTAACAAATAAATTAACAGACTCCTATATATATATATGTGATTCACCACGACAGGGTCACCCTATCGCAGTGACCCTATTTACACCCTTAATGTGGTGACCCTGTGTCCATATAGGAAAAAATATAACATTAAATTTTTAAAGATATTAATAACATTATTATTATGTTAATAATGTCATTATTATATTTAAATAACAAACATTATTTGGTGCGCTTAAATATGTTAACTTATAATAGTTTAGAAACTATTAAAAGTCAACAGAAAGCTGTTGTTAGTTGTAGCTTATTAGAGGAATTTTATTCTCGGGATAAATAAGAAATTTTAATGTCTTAAGAATATATAATTCATTTTAACTCTGCATAATTAGTGCCGGTGTGGGGTGGGGGGGGGGAGGAGGTCAAGGGGAGAGAAAGAGAGAGAGAGAGAGAGAGAGAGAGAGAGAGAGAGAGAGAGAGAGAGAGAGAGAGAGAGAGAGAGAGAGAGAGAGAGAGAGAGAGAGAGAGAGACAGAGAGAGAGAGAGAGAGAGAGAGACAGAGAGAGACAGAGAGAGAGAGAGAGAGAGAGAGAGAGAGAGAGAGAGAGAGAGAGAGAGAGAGAGAGAGAGAGAGAGAGAGAGAGAGACAGAGACAGAGAGAGAGAGAGAGAGAGAGAGAGAGAGAGAGAGAGAGAGAGAGAGAGAGAGAGAGAGAGAGAGAGACAGAGAGACAGAGAGAGACAGAGAGAGACAGAGAGAGACAGAGAGAGAGAGAGAGAGAGAGAGAGAGAGAGAGAGAGAGAGAGAGAGAGAGAGAGAGAGAGAGAGAGAGAGAGAGAGAGAGAGAGACAGAGAGACAGAGAGAGACAGAGAGAGAGAGAGAGAGAGAGAGAGAGAGAGAGAGAGAGAGAGAGAGAGAGAGAGAGACAGAGAGACAGAGAGAGACAGAGAGAGACAGAGAGAGAGAGAGAGAGAGAGAGAGAGAGAGAGAGAGAGAGAGAGAGAGAGAGAGAGAGAGACAGAGAGAGAGAGAGAGAGAGAGAGAGAGAGAGAGAGAGAGAGAGAGAGAGAGAGAGAGAGAGAGATGGCTACGCTAAGTTTATCGCATAATAATAATAATAATTATTATTATTATTATCGCTTCAAATAAATAACTTTTAAGAGTATTATTATACCTATAATTTAGGAATTAATTATAACTATATTCTAACTAATAACATAATAGTTATTCCTATCACTGTTCTTGCTGTTCTTATGGATAACTAAAATACTCTAATTAAAATAAAATAGTTGCCGTCGTTTGGTCATGAATAACTTCACTCAAACCTTAAAGATCTTAAGGAAAAAATATTATACATTCTGTTCTTCTTTGCTTAATTTTTCAGCATTAGAATTGGAAACCTTCAACCCTGCTGTATATATGTGACACAGGCCTATGTGACCCTCCACCCTGCTGTATATATGTGACACAGGCCTATGTGACTTTCGACCCTGCTGTATATATGTGACACAGGCCTATGAGACCCACCACCCTGCTGTATATATGTGACACAGGCCTATGAGACCCTCCACCCTGCTGTATATATGTGACACAGGCCTATGTGACCCTCTACCCTGCTGTATATATGTGACACAGGCCTATGTGACCCTCTACCCTGCTGTATATATGTGACACAGGCCTATGTGACTTTCGACCCTGCTGTATATATGTGACACAGGCCTATGTGACCCTCTACCCTGCTGTATATATGTGACACAGGCCTATGTGACCCTCTACCCTGCTGTATATATGTGACACAGGCCTATGTGACCCTCCACCCAGCTGTATATATGTGACACAGGCCTATGTGACCCTCCACCCTGCTGTATATATGTGACACAGGCCTATGTGACCCTCCACCCTGCTGTATATATGTGACACAGGCCTATGTGACCTTCCACCCTGCTGTATATATGTGACACAGGCCTATGTAACTCTCCACCCTGCTGTATATATGTGACACAGGCCTATGGGACCTTCCACCCTGCTGTATATATGTGACACAGGCCTATGAGACCCTCCACCCTGCTGTATATATGGGACACAGGCCTATGTGACCCTCCACCCTGCTGTATATATGGGACACAGGCCTATATGTAAGCATCCATATGTACTGGCCACAGGCCTAAGTGACCAAATACAAACTCAGAAGCCCCAGAGGAATATCCCCCGACCTCATCTCAAACTCTGACCGCAGCACTCCATCAAAACATTTCTTCATTAATAATTAGCGAAATTTTTCTCATAAAATCATTAAAGTCGGAAGGATTAGGCGAGCCAGGAGCCAGGGCTTGTCTTGGTGTCCAACCCGACCATCTGTCTGTGTCCTCCACGGCTCTAAAAATCCTGATCCGGGCTCTCATTAGGGGAGATTTTGTCGTAAAACAGTGACACGGCCATTATCTTGGTAAAGATGGGCATGATGTGTTTATACTCCTCTACGGGGGCTAATATTGGTAGGGTGGAGTGGTTGTGGTGGGTGGTGGTGGTTGTGGGGTGGTGGTGGTTGTGGGTGGTGGTGGTTGTGGGTGGGGGTTGGGGGGGGAGGTTGTTGTGAGTGGTGGTTGTGGGTGGTGGTTGTGGGTGGTGGTTGTGGGGTGGTGGTGGGAGTGGGGTGGTGGTTGTGGTGGGTGGTGGTGGTTGTGGGGTGGTGGTGGTGGTGGTTGTGGGGGAGTGGTGGTTGATGTGGGGGGTGCTTGTGGTTGATAAGTGGTGGTTAGTGAGTGGTGGTTGTTTGAATAATAACTATTCCTGCTGGATGTTGGTTGCTCCATCGATAACATGTACTCCATGAATTGTGGTTAAAAAATTCAATATGTCATTAAATAATTATTCCTTAATGAATCTGTACTAAAATACGCTATTGTAAATAATATGGTTAGGCCTAAGTAATAATTATAATTTCATCAATTTTTTTTAAACAGTTTAAACGCACCAGCGACAACAGACAACAGACTGACTCACAGATTAACAAACTAAAGATTAACAGAAAAGTGGATTATCAGACAGACAGAAAAAGAAATAAATTAACTTGAAAATAAAATTATAGGAGAAAACCATTTACAAGATAACCAAAAATATATTAACAAATTAAGTCCACTCCTTTACACACAAACTTGATATCTTTCTTGAAACACAAAGACGGACGATTTTTTTTAAACTGGAAACTATATAAAAAATATATAATGAAGGGATGACAATTTATTTCCCACTGAAATATTAGACGAGGAGAGGAAAGAGCAATATATATATATATATATATATATATATATATATATATATATATATATATATATATATATATATATATATCAGAGGAAATATATAATATAGTGTCCAAAATGGACTCAAAATTAAACCACGTAATAGCTATATAGACAGAATTAACCGGAAAACAATATGTATACAATATGTATAGTGTAAAATAGGAGTTATACATAGGGAACCAAACTTCAGGAAAATGGAAAGAGGACAATTGTGGAAAGATATATCTACTGCATCCACATTTAATAATGCTTATGTTATAAACGACTTAAATTTTAGTAGAAAAACCCGGGGCCAGATTCACGAAGTAGTTACGCAAGCACTTACGAACCTATACATCTTTTCTCAATCTTTGGCGGCTTTGTTTACAATTATTAAACAGTTAATGAGCTCCGAAGCACCAGGAGGCTGTTTATAACAATAACAACAGTTGATTGGCAAGTTTTCATGCTTGTAAACTGTTTAATAAATGTAACCAAAGCCGTCATAGATTAAGGAAAGATGTACACGTTCGTAAGTGCTTGCGTAACTGCTTCGTGAATCTGGCTCCAGGACTAACACAATAAGGATTGCTAAGATAGATGACTTTTTAGACTAGCTAATGACTGTTTCCTTAATTAAACATTCTACTGAACTAAAACCGGAAGATAGTATGAGATAGTATGAGATAGTATGAGATAGTATGAGATAGTATGAGATAGTATGAGATAGTGTGAGATAGTATGAGATAGTATGAGATAGTATGAGATAGTATGAGATAGTGTGAGATAGTATGAGATAGTATGAGATAGTATGAGATAGTGTGAGATAGTATGAGATAGTGTGAGATAGTGTGAGATAGTATGAGATAGTATGAGATAGTGTGAGATAGTATGAGATAGTATGAGTTTCAGCTAATAAAGACTTTAATATATAATATCGAAATAGAAACTGAGTTGGGAACAGTGATCACAAAATCAACTTTAACATTTAACAGATTTAACAAAATATTTATATGGTTTGTGCTAGACATGGAAATGTTGAGCCTTGAACAAAATCTGCCGTTCTGCAATAGCATATTGACAGTATTGCAATGACAGAAACATGGCTAAATGATGATAATTGGGATCAAACACTTCAAAGACCAAGAGGTCGCTCACAAACACTTATAAGTACAAGAGGTCGCTCACAAACACTTCAAAATACAAGAGGTCGCTCACAAACACTTATAAGTACAAGAGGTCGCTCACAAACACTTATAAGTACAAGAGGTCGCTCACAAACACTTATAAGTACAAGAGGTCGCTCACAAACACTTCAAAATACAAGAGGTCGCTCACAAACACTTCAAAATACAAGAGGTCGCTCACAAACATTTCAAAGTACAAGAGGTCGCTCACAAACACTTCAAAATACAAGAGGTCGCTCACAAACACTTCAAAGACCAAGAGGTCGCTCACAAACACTTCAAAATACAAGAGGTCGCTCACAAACACTTCAAAATACAAGAGGTGGCTCACAAACACTTCAAAGACCGCTCGCTAAGCCTCCAGATGAACGAGGAAGCAGCAGTCACTCACCCAACCCATCACACGTGTGAAATATACCGATATATAACTAACATTTTATCGTGAAATATGTGCACATGTGAACAATATCTCCCCCAGGAATATGTGTGCAATAACCGTATAATATCGTTGCAGTGTACAGTGAGAAGTGGAGGTGTTGATGCAGTGCCAGCGACCTGCTTGTTTGCAGTGCATGTCACAGGAGGGAGAAGCCTGAGCACTCAGCCTCTCTCTCTCTCAGCCTTTAGCTGACGGCTCACAGCGACAAACAGAGAGACAAGGTCCGGTGTTCTGGTGCGGGGGTTCGAGTTAGGACTTGCGAGTGCTTAAGGATTAAGAAAGAGACCCGGGCAAGGATGCAGGAAGGTGGTGACTATAAGGGTGAATATAAGGACTATAGCTACTGATGCTGCACCTCTAGGTGAGTTCAGTGATGAGGCGGTATGGAGCGACTTGAGTATTGTAATTAAGTAAGTCAAGCAAGGTTATGTAACATCTTGATTGTTGAGGCTTCCCGGGATAGATATAGAGACAGGTACAGACTATTGCAATCATTGCAACATGATTTAGTATGGAGTCCAGGAAACCTTTTGCGGGATTAAATATTAAGACAAATTGTTCTTCATTGATTAAACAATCAGACGAAGAATAGAGTCAAAACGTAGCATTCATCAGGCGTGAATGCCTGATGAAGGCATTCATGCCTGCACTCACGAGGAATTTAACTAATTTAAGAGAGGCATTTCATTGGGAAAATATATTTAGGTCAAATAGATATAATATTGCCTACATTTTCGGCTAAATTACATTTAGTAACATAAACTGAACACAGTATAACACTGAGATTGAAGCCGCATCAAGAACATGTTCACCAGCAATGAACAATGTTATGTCAAGGTATTTGTTCACCAACACTCAAAAATAGGTCTCAATAACCAAAGGCCTATACAATAAACCTACCTAAAAGATATATTTTAAAAAATAGCAGAAGTATTTGAAATACAATGCATGAACTAAGTACACTTGAGGTCACAGACACAATAAACCATTATAGTGGTCACAGAAACATGGATAAAGAGAGAAAACACGAGATTATTAACACAACTGAAAATTAAATTATTCCTATTTGTCCTCACATATATAATAAGGAAACTAGGATGAGAGGAGCAGCAATGAGAAAAGTGAAAAATATATTAAGAAAGAGGGAAGTAGACCAGAACAACAAATCATTTTTCATTTGACTTGAATGATGAAAAATAATAACCCAATAACAGTGCATCTCTGTAAATTTGTTGACCAAAAAAACACTAGAAAGTGAAGGGACGACGACGTTTCGGTCCGTCCTGGACCATTCTCTCGAGTCAAGACAATCGACTTGAGAATGGTCCCAGGAAGGACCGAAACGTCGT
This sequence comes from Procambarus clarkii, assembly GCF_040958095.1. Taxonomy (NCBI): domain Eukaryota; kingdom Metazoa; phylum Arthropoda; class Malacostraca; order Decapoda; family Cambaridae; genus Procambarus; species Procambarus clarkii. The sequence goes on along the minus strand of NC_091202.1, from coordinate 23,746,706 downwards.
CGTCCCTTCACCTTCTAGTGTGTGGTCTGGTCAACACATGTCAGCCACTTGTGACTCCTCGCCTCCAACTTTATACACGCACTCTTGCCCAGATGGGATGAAAATAAGAAGCAGTGAAAGCAGTGGAAGCAGTGAGCAGTGAAAGCAGTGGAAGCAGTGAGCAGTGACAGCTGCGGAATCCTTCAAGCACAGCTGCTCAGGTAGCAGTCAACTCTCTCCCACTCCTATAATGGAGGTTATAGGAGGCTATAGACCTATATACGGAGGCATTCCCATGATGGATTAGGCATTGGGAAGGTTACTGTCAGTATACGCACTAAGTCTAAGAATCACTATAGTTAAAATTTAAATTTTGCCTCGAGGGGCGAGTTAATTGGGCAGTCACTCATCCTGTGAGTGAACACACCGCCATAGTGACAGTATTGGGCAGCGTCACTCATCCCGTGAGTGGACACACCGCCATAGTGACAGTATTGGGCAGCGCCACTCATCCTGTGAGTGGACACACCGCCATAGTGACAGTATTGGGCAGCGTCACTCATCCCGTGAGTGGACACACCGCCATAGTGACAGTATTGGGCAGCGCCACTCATCCTGTGAGTGGACACACCGCCATAGTGACAGTATTGGGCAGCGCCACTCATCCTGTGAGTGGACACACCGCCATAGTGACAGTATTGGGCAGCGTCACTCATCTTGTGAGTGGACACACCGCCATAGTGACAGTATTGGGCAGCGCCACTCATCCTGTGAGTGGACACACCGCCATAGTGACAGTATTGGGCAGCGCCACTCATCCTGTGAGTGGACACACCGCCATAGTGACAGTATTGGGCAGCGCCATTCATCCTGTGAGTGGACACACCGCCATAGTGACAGTATTGGGCAGCGTCACTCATCTTGTGAGTGGACACACCGCCATAGTGACAGTATTGGGCAGCGCCACTCATCCTGTGAGTGGACACACCGCCATAGTGACAGTATTGGGCAGCGCCACTCATCCTGTGAGTGGACACACCGCCATAGTGACAGTATTGGGCAGCGCCACTCATCCTGTGAGTGGACACACCGCCATAGTGACAGTATTGGGCAGCGCCATTCATCCTGTGAGTGGACACACCGCCATAGTGACAGTATTGGGCAGCGTCACTCATCTTGTGAGTGGACACACCGCCATAGTGACAGTATTGGGCAGCGCCACTCATCCTGTGAGTGGACACACCGCCATAGTGACAGTATTGGGCAGCGCCACTCATCCTGTGAGTGGACACACCGCCATAGTGACAGTATTGGGCAGCGCCACTCATCCTGTGAGTGGACACACCGCCATAGCAGCATGTACAACACTCCCCAATAGGAAGAAAACCCGCTGGGTTGTTCATCCTATCACTTGTACCCAGACACAGCTGGGACTTGCTTAACTGTCTCAAGTGAACAGCTCCTCAAACACAAAGATTAACATCTATCAACCCTTAAAATCTTACGTTATCTTGCGGGTGCAAAATGGGGAAATCTTTTAAGAACAGTATCATCACTATAGTATGTACACTATAGTATCACTATATTATCACTACAGTTATCACTCACACACACACACACACATACACACACACACACACACACACACACACACACACACACACACACACACACACATACAGGGGGCCTGGTAGCCTGGTGGATAGCGCGCAGGACTCGTAACTCTGTGGCGAGGGTTCGATTCCCGCACAAGGCAGAAACAAATGGACAAAGTTTCTTTCACCCTGATGCCCCTGTTACCTAGCAGTAAATAAGTACCTGGGAGTTAGTCAGCTGTTACGGGCTGCTTCCTGGTGTGTGTGTGGTGTGGAAAAAAAGTAGTTAGTAAACAGTAGATTGACAGTTGAGAGGCAGGCTGAAAGAGCAAATCTCAACCCCTGCAAACACAACTAGGTGAATACAACTAGGTGAATACACACACACACATACTACTACACTAATGGTTACTGGAGTTCAACACCAGTAAATGTAAAGTTATGGAAATGGGATCAGGCAATAGGAGACCAAAGGGACAGTACACAATGAAGGGGAACAGCCTACCTGTGACGATACGAGAAAGAGACCTGGGAGTGGATGTGACACCTAATCTAACTCCTGAGGCACATATAAATAGGATAACGACAGCAGCGTACTCTACACTGGCGAAAATTAGAACTTCATTCAGAAACCTAAGTGAGGAGGCTTTTAGGGCGCTTTACACTGCCTACGTGAGACCCGTCTTAGAGTATGCCGCGCCATCATGGAGTCCCCACCTGAAGAAACACATAAGGAAACTGGAAAAGGTTCAGAAGTTTGCGACGAGGCTTGTCCCAGAGTTACGAGGGATGGGATATGAAGAGCGGCTGAAGGAACTGAACCTTACGACACTAGAAAAAAAGGGAGAGGAGATATTAAACATATACAGATATTAATATTAACTTGTATACCATGCAAGGTGATGGAGAAGATTGTGAGAAAAACCAATTAACACATCTGGAGAGAAGAGACTACGTGACAACCCATCAACATGGGTTCAGGGAGGGTAAATCTTGCCTTACAGGCTTGATAGAATTCTACGATCAGGTGACAAAGATTAAGCAAGAAAGAGAAGGATGGGCGGACTGCATTTTTTTGGACTGTCGGAAAGCCTTTGACACAGTACCCCATAAAAGGTTGATGCATAAGCTGGAGAAACAGGCAGGAGTAACTGGTAGGGCGCTCCAGTGGAAAAGGGAGTACCTAAGCAATAGGAAGCAGAGAGTTACAGTGAGGGGTGAGACCTCAGAATGGCGTGAAGTCACCAGTGGAGTTCCACAGGGCTCTGTGCTTGGACCTATCCTGTTTCTGATATACGTAAATGATCTCCCAGAGGGTATAGACTCATTCCTCTCAATGTTTGCTGACGACGCCAAAATTATGAGAAGGATTAAGACAGAGGAGGACAGCTTGAGGCTTCAAGAAGACCTGGACAAGCTGCAGGAATGGTCGAACAAATGGCTGTTAGAGTTTAACCCAAGCAAATGTAATGTAATGGAGATAGGGGTAGGAAGCAGGAGACCAGATACAAGGTACTATTTGGGAGATGAAATACTTCAAGAGTCAGAGAGAGAGAAAGACCTAGGGGTTGATATCACGCCAGACCTGTCCCCTGAAGCTCATATCAAGAGGATAACATCAGCAGCATATGCCAGGTTGGCTAACATAAGAACGGCCTTTAGAAACTTGTGTAAGGAATCTTTCAGAACATTATATACCACATATGTCAGACCAATCCTGGAGTATGCGGCTCCAGCATGGAGTCCATATCTAGTCAAGCATAAGACTAAACTGGAAAAGGTTCAAAGGTTTGCCACCAGACTAGTACCCGAGCTGAGAGGTATGAACTACGAGGAGAGACTACGGGAATTGAACCTCACTTCGTTGGAAGAAAGAAGAGTTAGGGGGGACATGATCACCACATTCAAGATTCTCAAGGGAATCGACAGGGTTGATAAAGACAGGCTGTTTAACACAAGGGGCACACGCACTAGGGGACACAGGTGGTAACTGAGTGCCCAAATGAGCCACAGAGATATTAGAAAGAACTTTTTTAGCGACAAAGTGGTTGACAAATGGAATGCATTAGGAAGCGATGTGGTGGAGGCTGACTCCATACACAGTTTCAAGTGTAGATATGATAGAGCCCAATAGGCTCAAGAACCTGTACACCTGTTGATTGACGGTTGAGAGGCGGGACCAAAGAGCCAGAGCTCAACCCCCGCAAGCACAACTAGGTGAGTACACACACACACACACACACACACACACACACACACACACACACACACACACACACACACACACACACACACACACACACACATACACACACATACACAGGGACTACAGAAGGATAAGGGACTATCTGGGAGAAGTGCAGTGAGAGGAAGCACTTAGAGGAAAAACAGTGCAAGGTAAGATGAACCAAGTCATATGGAAATGCAAGGAGGCTGAAGAGAGATTTATTCCAACAATAAAGGAAAAAAGCAGGAGGGAATATAATAACCCATGGTTTAATAGACAGTGTCAGGAAGCAAAAGTGAGAAGGAGGAGGGAGTGGAGGAAGTACAGAAGACAAAGGACAGAGGACAACAGGATTAGATGTAACAGAGCTAGGAACGATTACATTAACATAAGACGAGTGTCGGAAAGAAATAATGAGAATGATATTGCAATCAAAGCGAAAAAGCAACCTAAACTACTACATAGTCATATAAGAAGGAAGATGTCGGTAAATGACCAAGTGACAAGACTAAGGAAGACAGAAGGGGCATATACAGAAAGCGACAAGGAAATCTGTGAGGTACTGAATGCCAGTTTCCATGGAGTGTTCACAACCGAGACTGAGCAGCTCCCATTGTTAGAAGAGATTACCCTAGATGAAAGACTATCAGATATAGAGGTGACAGCAGAGGAGGTAATGAAACAGTTGACAACACAGGATGCAAATAAAGCTGTTGGACCAGACAAAGTATCACCGTGGATACTAAAAGAGGCAGCGCAGGCCCTCAGCGTGCCTCTGGCAATGATCTTTAATGAGTCACTTATGTCGGGAGAATTCCCCAGTTGCTGGAAGGAGGCAAATGTCGTACCGATTTTCAAGAAAGGTGATAGGGAGGAGGCACTTAACTCCAGACCTGTATCACTGACAAGCATCCCCTGCAAAATACTTGAAAGAACAATTAGGCTAAGACTTGTTGAGCACCTGGAGAACATTGGATTTGTAAACAAGCACCAACATGGGTTCTGGACAGGGAAATCATGCCTAACAAACCTTTTAGAATTCTATGACAAAGTAACAAGGATAAGGCAGGACAGAGAAGGCTGGGCAGACTGCATATTTCTTGACTGCCAAAAGGCCTTTGATAAAGTACCGCACATGAGACTGCTTTACAAACTTGAGAGGCAGGCAGGAGTAAGCAGAAAGGCCCTAGTATGGGTGAAGAACTACCTAACAGGAAGGAGCCAGAGGGTAATGGTAAGGGGCGAGAAGTCGGACTGGCGAACAGTAACAAGTGGAGTACCTCAAGGATCGATGCTGGAACCAATCCTCTTTCTAATTTACGTAAATGATATGTTTACAGGAGTGGAATCATACATGTCAATGTTTGCGGATGACGCAAAATTAATGAGAAGAGTTGTGACAGATGAGGATTGTAGGATCCTCCAAGTGGACTTAAACAAGAGATGGTCAGGGAAATGGCTACTGGAGTTCAACACCAGTAAATGTAAAGTTATGGAAATGGGATCAGGTGACAGGAGACCAAAGGGACAGTACACAATGAAGGGGAACAGCCTACCTGTAACGATTCGAGAAAGAGACCTGGGAGTGGATGTGACACCTAATCTAACTCCTGAGGCACATATAAATAGGATAACGACAGCAGCGTACTCTACACTGGCGAAAATTAGAACTTCATTCAGAAACCTAAATGAGGAAGCTTTTAGGGCGCTTTACACTGCCTACGTGAGACCCGTCTTAGAGTATGCCGCGCCATCATGGAGCCCCCACCTGAAGAAACACATAAGGAAACTGGAGAAGGTTCAGAGGTTTGCGACGTGGCTTGTCCCAGAGTTACGAGGGATGGGATATGAAGAACGTTTGATGAAACTGAACCTTACGACACTAGAGAAAAGAAGGGAGAGAGGGGATATGATAGGGACATATAAAATACTCAGGGGAATTGACAACGTGGAAATAGATGAAATGTTCACACGTAATAGCAACAGAACGAGGGGACATGGGTGGAAACTGGAAACTCAGATGAGTCACAGAGATGTTAGGAAGTTTTCTTTTCGCGTGAAAGTAGTGGAAAAATGGAATGCATTTGGGGAACAGGTTGTGGAAGCAAATACTATTCATACTTTTAAAACCAGGTATGATAGGGAAATGGGACAGGAGTCATTGCTGTAAACAACCGATGGCTGGAAAGGCGGGATCCAAGAGTCAATGCTCGATCCTGCAGACAAAAATAGGTAAGTACACACCCACACACACACACACACACACACACACACACACACACACACACACACACACACACACACACACACACACACACACACAAAAGTGCAGCAATGAATCCCGTCAAAAGTTCTCTTGAGCTTAACATTGACTCATGACACGCTAGGCCAGATAGTTCCTTGCAGGCTTTACCACCTAACCAAATATTGTGTTTACATCGTAAATATGTATTATGGAAATTGAATTGGCGTGCCAGGAGCCTGAGATTTAGCGACCCCAAGACTGGCACTGTGCCATTACTGAACGGCACTGTTGCCAGCCGTGCCAGCCCTCCCACGCCTCCAGTAGTAACTCTACCCTGATCCACAACAATACTCAGTTCTTGACTTATGGAGCGTCTCCTTGGAATTTACATAATTGTATTATGAAAATGTTAATAATTTAGTGCTCACATTTTATGTAAATATAAATATGTGTATTTTTCATATAAAATGTCACATGTAAAATATATGTTATGAGATAGATCAGGTGATTGTTGAGGCATATAATATCTACACTAGCTGGGAGAACTCAGGAAGTAATGTGGAATATTCAGGTCGCTTACTGACACATAACTCGGGGGAAATGTGTTAGTTTAACATTAACAAGAAGCCTGGGACCAGGTTCACGAAGCAGTCCCGCAAGTACTTACGAAGCTGTACATCTTTACTCAATCTTTGACGGCTTTGGTTACATTTATTAAACAGTTTACAAGCATGAAAACTTGCTAATTAACTGTTGTTATTGTTATAAACAGCCTCCTGGTGCTTCGGAGCTCATTAACTGTCTAATAATTGTAAACAAAGCCGCCAAAGATTGAGAAAAGATGTACACGTTCTTAAGTGCTTGCGTAACTGCTTCGTGAATCTGGCCTCAGGTATGGAAGAACTGTTGTTGTTCGCCTCATACTTCACCAGCATAAGACCGGACTCTGCTCCTGGTCCCCGCCTCACGCACGTGACCGTACAGGAAGAGGAGAGTTTCCGGTGTTAAGAAAGTGGTAGAGAGTCAAAATATAAGGTAATATCTTGTCCTAATTAAGGTCTCTTGAGGTTATCTTGAGGTTATCTTGAGATGATTTCGGGGCTTTTTAGTGTCCCCGCGGCCCGGTCCTCGACCAGGCCTCCAGCCCCAGGAAGCAGCCCGTGACAGCTGACTAGCACCCAGGTACCTATTTTACTGCTAGGTAACAGGGGCATAGGGTGAAAGAAACTCTGCCCATTGTTTCTCGCCGGCGCCCGGGATCGACCCCGGGACCACAGGATCACAAGTCCCGCGTGCTGTCCGCTCGGCCGACCGGCTCCCGCTCATGGTAGTGGACCATGCAGTGGTGCAGTCGACTAGAGTGTCTGGGAACACTCATCGCATAGGTTCGAACCCTTCATCAAGGGTCCTGTTGGATTGCTTCAATGATATATTACGTTAATGTGATTTCTCTGTGAACTGATTATATTCGTCCAAGATGAACGAGCCATCACGAAGCCTACTATACCACGAGGCTTCTCTGAGACAACAACAGCAACGTTGCAACTTGGAAAGAATGAGGTAAAGGGTATGCAGGCGATGAGTCACAATAACGTGGCTGACGTATGTTGACCAGACCACACACTAGAAGGTGAAGGGACGACGACGTTTCGGTCCGTCCTGGACCATTCTCAAGTCGATTGTGATGAGGAAGATTGATAAAGATTAAGCCACCCAAGAGGTGGCACGGGCATGAATAGCCCGTAATGATGAGGCAGTAGAGACAGGCTATAAATAGGCAAGAGAGGTGAGAGGAGCAAAGGTGTTGTAGAGGAGATAATAGGAAAAACAAACTACAGAGGGCCTATTAATTATATATAATATATATAATATAATATATTATGTTAAGTGTAAATAATATATAAAGTGTAAAGTGTATTTTGGTAGCAGTCTTTCCTGTAGACATATATTATTAAATATGACCGAAAAAGTAAGATTAATAATTCTAACACGAATTTTCTCAATATTTCTTATGTTTCTTTTCACTGTTGATGGTAATTGAAAAATCAATTCTCCAAAATTCATTTTTAATTTTATTTCTAGTCTGAAATACACTTTACACTTTCTAAAGTGTAAAGTGTATATAAATGACTGTTACCTCAACGGTGATGATTCTGTTTGGGTCACTCCAGTAACTCTGGGTTCCCGTTGTCCTCCGCAACAGACCAACAGACACGATGATGTTAATAAACGTCACTACTACAAAAATAATAATCATAGAAGCACTCAATAATCCGTCTGCGACAACTTTGTCAATACTCTGCCAAGAATTACGGGCTATTCATGCCCGTGCCACCTCTTGGGTGGCTTATAATCTTTATCAATCAATCGCCTAAGGACCTCAGTTCAACCACTTGGACTGGACGGTAGAGCTACGGTCTCGCTTCATGCAGGTCGGCGTTCAATCCCCGACCGTCCACCAAGTGGTTGGGCACCATTCCTTACCCCCTCGTCCCATCCCAAATCCTTATCCTGACCCCTTCTCAGTGCTAGATAGTAGTAATGGCTTGGCACTTTCACCTGACAGTTCCTCCCTCCCTCCTAAGAACCTCATCTCCAACTAACTGCCCAATTACCATAAACCAGCCTCCTAGAACTATGTGGTCAAACGAGCCAATATGTATTCCAAGACCTTGAAAAGTTAACGTTGGTTACTAAATTAGCCCAAATGGTATTATAGAAAATAGGAAATATATCTTAAAACCTTCCTAACCTGTTCAAGAAATCCTAATCCTAATATACGCTGTTTAAGGGATCCAGTAAGATCAGTAGAACTTCGGTTTCAACTCTTTTTAACCCTGTCGTAGCTCAGTCGATTAAGGCAGTGTCTGGGATGCTCCCGGACGCAGGTTCGAATCCTCGTCACAGCCGTTGTGGATTTGTTCATTTAAGCTGTTTAAGGTCAAATATAGAACATATTTGTGCTATACTAGACCAAGGAATATTCAGGGTAGAATTTTCGTTTTTTTCGGCCTCTAAAAAATTAAATATACAAAACGTGAAATGATTTTGGGTTCAGCAGTAGATATAGTTACCTTCAAGTCAATAGTTGGCTCGTTAGTGTTAACTAACGAGGCTGCGGCTGCCTAAGACACAGCAACGACTCTCATGGACTCTCCAAAACCTCTTTATTTCTCTAGACTATTATTCAGTCATCATAAAAACTCGTCATCATAAAAAATTATAATTTTTTATATTCATCATCATAAGAAATCATAATTTTTTATATTCATCATCATAAAAATCATAATTTTTTTATATTCATCATCATAAAAAATCATAATTTTTTATATTTATCATAAAAAATTATCATTTTTTATATTCATCATCATAAAAAAAATCATAAAATTCAGTCATCATAAAAATATCTGGGGAATGTCCGAATTCCCCAGATATATTAACTTTGTCTACTTACTCACAGAAATAAACCTCTCTAAGACCACCAATAATGCCTTGTCCGAAGCCTTTAATATATCCGTACATATAACCAACATAACATTTCATAGCAGAAACTCAATTATTCTTCAGATGATTTCAGATCTCCACCACAACACCAGGAGACCGACCGCCGCTGAGCGAAATGTCGTTTAAGACCCGTAGTTTAATAAACCCTAAACAGATATCTCTCTGGATGAGACGGGAGACCTTGCCTGCCTAACGAGGCGCTGGAAGTTATCAGAAGTGGTTTTTAAGTCGCTTTGTCTGTCCTCTGAACCAGATAAAGGAATCAGGCTCAACCCTGTTAGGAGACTTAGCCCACTGACTCGTCCTCAGAGCTGGAGTGATAACAGGATTTGTTAAACGTTGTTCGTAATGAAACCAAATCATCTTGGGTTAGAGTCGCCTGAAAGCTGGTACTGGTCAGTCAGTGAATCATCATAGTTGACTTGATAACGGTCCAGGATGGACCGAAACGTCGTCGTCTCTCTCATCTTCTTGTGAGTGGTCTGATCATCATATTTTCAGCCTCGTTACTGGTCTGATCATCATATCTTCAGCCTCGTTACTCTGACTCATCGTCTCCATACTAACCCAGGCCGTCGAGTCAAGAACATGCAATATGTCATGAAGATATAATGTGAGACAAGATTTATGTGTGTATGAACATAAAGATACATATCTCCTCCCCCCCCCCCCTGTGTTGGTCACTCAGATGCAACAGGCAACTTGGGAACTGCAACTTCTCTAAAACTTAGTTGCAAAGTTGACCCACCTGGATCACACAGCCTTTGTGCAATAGGCAAAAGCACCAAGAGTTTCTTAAGGGATTGGACTTGAGACTCTTCGAGACATCCAGAGATCAAAGGTCTGTCAGCTTCCTATTCATGCAAGACTGTTCTTTGAAGTTCTCCTAACCAAACTTAATTGCATCTAACTGAACCTTAGAAAGACATTGAGGTAAATAGTTTTGAGGTAGAAAGTATTCGTAAGTATTGGGAAAGACGATAGGGAACCGGTCGGCCGAACGGACAGCACGCTGGACTTGTGATCATGTGATCCCCCTATGTCCCTGTTACCTAGCAGTAAAATAGGTACCTGGGTGTTAGTCAGCTGTCACGGGCTGCTTCCTGGGGGTGGAGGCCTGGTCGAGGACCGAGCCGCGGGGACACTAAAGCCCTGAAATCATCTCAAGATAACCTCAAGATAACCCTATGCCCCTGTTACCTAGCAGTAAAATAGGTACCTGGGTGTTAGTCAGCTGTCACGGGCTGCTTCCTGGGGGTGGAGGCCTGGTCGAGGACCGGGCCGCGGGGACACTAAAGCCCCGAAATCATCTCAAGATAACCTCAAGAGAAGAACACCTTGAGGTGTTCCTCCGATACTTATTTTTCCTCTTAACTTTGGTGATAAGAAACCATCTCTTCTTTCACTACAGCAATAAGATGCTTTAATAGATCATCACTTCTTTCACTAGTGCAATCAGTAACTTAAATTAAATCTTGGCAATCAGTTCAGCAGACTGTGTAGGAATATTTAACATGTTATTGAAAATATTAACAGGTAACATATTTAACTTGAGTTGTTAAATGTTGTTAATCTGCAGGTGTTGAGTAGATTAATCCTGGGCACTGAACTGTCCAGGGCACGATGAACAAGTCTATATATATATATATATATATATATATATATATATATATATATATATATATATATATATATATATATATATATATATATATATATATATATATATATATGCAGAATAACCACATGTGAAAAATAGAAAATGCCTAACGCGTTTTCGGCTAATTCGCCTTCATCAGAGCAAAGTAGACTGAAACATTGTAACAACAGCCTTAATGTGAGCCCCGGTATGTACAAGTTGGATCCCTATTTAAGCCTCAATATAGCACGTCAAAACAATATAGCAATCATTTAACACGTATGGCACTTGGAGATATTAATAGGAGCTGCCTTGTATGGGCCAATAGGCCTTCTGCAGTTACCTTTTTTCTTATAATTCCTTTCCTCCACTTATTTTTGGTGGTCAGGTGATCTGCCCAGGCGGATATAAAGGTCTGATCAGCAATCTTATCTTCATTCTACTTTGCTCTGATGAAGGCGAATTAGCCGAAAACGCGTTAAGCATTTTCTATTTTTCACATGTGGTTATTCTGCATACTTGGATCAGTGTTTTTGTGATCATTGTTGCATATATATATATATATATATATATATATATATATATATATATATATATATATATATATATATATATATATATATATATATATATATATATATATATATATATATATATAACTTGTCATATAGAGTGAAAACCTCTATTACAATGGCGCGAGCCGCTGGCAAGATGCTATGCAGCGCCAGAGATCAAAATGCCCACAAACCCATTACCTCTCCCAGAAAGGAATAGCAAGTGGAATGGAGATGGGCTGGTGGTCAATATCTATTCCATTTGCTTAACTTCTCTGGCATAAGTTCCAGGAGTCTCGGGTGATTCTGATCCCTTATACAGCATAGATGAAGGCCTCTTACTCAGCATAGATTCCGATCCCTTACTCAGCATAGATTCTGATCCCTTACTCAGCATAGATTCTGATCCCTTACTCAGCATAGATTCTAATACCTTACTCAGCATAGATTCTGATCCCTTACTCAGCATAGATTCTGATCCCTTACTCAGCATAGATTCTAATACCTTACTCAGCATAGATTCCGATCCCTTATTCAGAATAGATGAAGGCCTCTTACTCGGCATAGATTCCGATCCCTTACTCAGCATAGATTCCGATTCCTTACTCAGCATAGAATCCGATTCCTTACTCAGCATACATTTTGACCCCTTACTCAGCATATATTCTGACCCCTTACTCAGCATAGATTCTGCCCCCTTACTCAGCATAGATTCTGATCCCTTACTCAGCATAGATTCTGACCCCTTACTCAGCATAGATTCTGACCCCTTACTCAGCATAGATTCTGACCCCTTACTCAGCATAGATTCTGACCCCTTACTCAGCATAGATGAAGGGCCCCCTTACTCAGCATAGATGAAGGGCCCCCTTACTCAGCACAGATTCTGACCCCTTACTCAGCATAGATGAAGGGCCCCCTTACTCAGCATGAGTTTCCAATCCTTTAACAAAAAGATTGTAAAGTTAGTTAATCTGCACGTAACTTGTCGCTACTTCCAGTTATGAGAAAGTTAAATGTTACATTATAACTTTACACAAGAAAAATAACGGAAAATGGTTTAACAATTATTTCCTCAACAAATGCAAGAATACATATTAGTTTAATTGAACTCCTTAACTACTCTTCAAGTGCTTGAAATTACTCAACCGTTTTGGTGAGTTTGTGCTCGTCTGTGGCCAGAGTGGCTTCACTCACACACTCACAGTGAGTCATTCTTGGACTTGAATTCAACCCCATTATGTCTATTAACTCCACTGAGTTATATTTGGTGTTAATTTAACTAGAAGTCAAAACTCAGTTTCGGGCAATGTTTAACGACCCTACAAGTCTTAATTAATATTTCAAGTGAAGAACAAAAGTAAGGTAAGGTAAGGTAAAAGGTAAGACTTTTACCTTACCTTTTAAGGTAAGGTAAAAGTCTGTGGTAAGGCCTCGTAGCCTTACCACAGACGCCCCAAAAAGCTAATAATTAACTCCAATTAACCACCCAAAGATGATCCAAATCCTCTATTAATAAAGAAAATAAAAAATAATCATAAAAAATTAGAATACCACATAAATAACGTCAGAAAATAAAGAGAATAACCGGCCAATAAAAACACAAAAGTCGCCTTTGTGGATACAAAGAAAAAACATTTGATTCACCTGTTTGATCCACACGAGAAAAAAATAATCCAGCTTCATTTTTGTTCCCAACTGATAATCAGCCGCGTTAAGGTTACAGCATGTTGTGAAAGGGTAAGTTATATTGGCCACACAATGTGCACGAAACATGTGTGAGTGTCAGGGAATATTTTTCGTCGTCTAGCGTAACACTTCCTAGATTAAAATGTTGATTTTTTTATGTGTATTCGGGTACTTAGCTGTCAGTCAGGCTCAAGCTCGCTCTCCTGAGTATTTCTGTTGGTTTTAGATACAGTCTGGCACAGTCTAAGCTTTGGTGCTCAGATGGTGTTCACTACGACACAGATGGTGTTCTCTATGTCACAGATGGTGTTCTTTATGACACAGATGGTGTTCTTTATGACACAGATGGTGTTCTCTATGACACAGATGGTGTTCACTATGACACAGATGGTGTTCTCTATGACACAGCTGGTGTTCTCTATGACACGGATGGTGTTCACTACGACACAGATGGTGTTCTCTACGACACAGATGTGTTCTCTATGACACAGCTGGTGTTCTCTATGACACAGCTGGTGTTCTGTACGACACCAGCCTCGTATGGACCAATAGGAGCTGCCTCGTATGGACCAATAGGAGCTGCCTCGTATGGACCAATAGGAGCTGCCTCGTATGGACCAATAGGAGCTGCCTCGTATGGACCAATAGGAGCTGCCTCGTATGGACCAATAGGAGCTGCCTCGTATGGACCAATAGGAGCTGCCTCGTATGGACCAATAGGAGCTGCCTCGTATGGACCAATAGGAGCTGCCTCGTATGGACCAATAGGAGCTGCCTCGTATGGACCAATAGGAGCTGCCTCGTATGGACCAATAGGAGCTGCCTCGTATGGACCAATAGGAGCTGTCTCGTATGGACCAATAGGAGCTGCCTCGTATGGACCAATTGGAGCTGCCTCGTATGGACCAATAGGAGCTGCCTCGTATGGACCAATAGGAGCTGCCTCGTATGGACCAATAGGAGCTGCCTCGTATGGACCAATAGGAGCTGCCTCGTATGGACCAATAGGAGCTGCCTCGTATGGACCAATAGGAGCTGCCTCATATGGACCAATAGAACTTCTGCAGCTGTCACATAGGTACCGCTCTAAGCCAGTATGAGTGTATACCAACATATATCAGTGTATACAAACATACTAATCTGAGTATGACAGCTAGTTATACTGACGATGAGGTTACGAGTATGCTGAAGGATGTGGAGATAGGCACACGCTTCACCGTTCACTGCTGAATACTACGAAAGAAGAGACTGGCTTAAACCCCAGGGGAAAGATTCATGAAGCACTTACGCAAGCACTTATGAAACCTGTACATCTTTTCTCAATTTTTGCCGGCTTTGTTTACAATTATTAAACAGTTAATGAGCTCCGGATCACCAGGAGGCTGTTTATAACAATACCAACAGTTGATTGGGACGTTTTCATGCTTGTAAAACTGTTTAGTAAATGTAAACAAAGCCGTCAAAGATTAAGGAAAGATGTACAGGTTCGTAAGTGCTTTCGTAACTGCTTCGTGAATCTGGCCCCTGGGGTTTACCATACATATGTCCACTGAGTTTACTCAACTACTCCACCGCACGACGCTGGCTACCAGACAATGTTTACACTCCAGTGTAAATATGTGAGTGTGTGGTGGTATTATTGCTACCAACACGTGAAAGGTGTTGTGTAAACACACTTTGCTCGCTATGTACTCAAAGAGGGACGAGTACATGTGAAAAGTTAATGACCCTCGTGCCGGTTAATGGATGAATGTGAGGACATAATCATTTTATATATATGTGTTTTCGTGAATTAGAACAAGTGGTTCAATGCACCGAATTTTGGGACACTGTTACAGTGAATCTGACAGCACTGTAGTACACTGTACTCTTGCATGGTAGGGGCCAGGTGGTATGGTGGTACTGTTGCTGGTACTGCATTGTAGGGGGCAGGTGGTATGGTGGTACTGTGTTGTACTGCATGGTAGGGGGCAGGTGGTATGGTGGTACTGTGTTGTACTGCATGGTAGGGGCAGGTGGTATGGTGGTACTGTTGTTGGTACTGCATCGTAGGGGGCAGGTGGTATGGTGGTACTGTTGCTGGTACTGCATTGTAGGGGGCAGGTGGTATGGTGGTACTGTGTTGTACTGCATGGTAGGGGCAGGTGGTATGGTGGTACTGTTGTTGGTACTGCATCGTAGGGGGCAGGTGGTATGGTGGTACTGTTGTTGGTACTGCATGGTAGGGGCAGGTGGTATGGTGGTACTGTGTTGTATTGCATGGTAGGGGCAGGTGGTATGGTGCTACTGTGTTGTACTGCATGGTAGGGGGCAGGTGGTATGGTGGTACTGTTGTTGGTATTGCATGGTAGGGGGCAGGTGGTATGGTGCTACTGTGTTGTACTGCATGGTAGGAGCAGGTGGTATGGTGGTACTGTGTTGTATTGCATGGTAGGGGCAGGTGGTATGGTGCTACTGTGTTGTACTGCATGGTAGGGGGCAGGTGGTATGGTGGTACTGTGTTGTACTGCATGGTAGGGGCAGGGGGTATGGTGGTACTGTTGTTGGTACTGCATGATAGGGGCAGGTGGTATGGTGCTACTGTTGTTGGTACTGCATGATAGGGGGCAGGTGGTATGGTGGTACTGTTGTTGGTACTGCATGGTAGGGGCAGGTGGTATGGTGCTACTGTTGTTGGTACTGCATGATAGGGGCAGGTGGTATGGTGCTACTGTTGTTGGTACTGCATGATAGGGGCAGGTGGTATGGTGGTACTGTTGTTGGTACTGCATGGTAGGGGGCAGGTGGTATGGTGGTACTGTTGTTGGTACTGCATGGTAGGGGCAGGTGGTATGTTGCTACTGTGTTAGTACTGCATGGTAGGGGCAGGTGGTATGGTGGTACTGTTGTTGGTACTGCATGGTAGGGGCAGGTGGTATGGTGGTACTGTTGTTGGTACTGCATGGTAGGGGGCAGGTGGTATGGTGGTACTGTTGTTGGTACTGCATGGTAGGGGCAGGTGGTATGGTGCTACTGTGTTAGTACTGCATGGTAGGGGCAGGTGGTATGGTGGTACTGTGTTGTATTGCTTGGTAGGGGCAGGTGGCATGGTGGTACTGTGTTGTACTGCATGGTAGGGGCAGGTGGTATGGTGGTACTGTGGTGTACTGCATGGTAGGGGCAGGTGGCATGGTGCTACTGTTGTTGGTACTGCATGATAGGGGGCAGGTGGTATGGTGGTACTGTGTTGTACTGCATGGTAGGGGCAGGTGGTATGGTGGTACTGTGTTGTACTGCATGGTAGGGGCAGGTGGTATGGTGGTACTGTGTTGTACTGCATGGTAGGGGCAGGTGGTATGGTGGTACTGTGTTGTACTGCATGGTAGGGGCAGGTGGTATGGTGCTACTGTGTTAGTACTGCATGGTAGGGGCAGGTGGTATGGTGGTATTGTGTTGTACTGCATGGTAGGGGCAGGGGGTATGGTGGTACTGTGTTGTACTGCATGGTAGGGGCAGGGGGTATGGTGGTACTGTTGTTGGTACTGCATGGTAGGGGCAGGGGGTATGGTGCTACTGTGTTGTACTGCATGGTAGGGGCAGGTGGTATGGTGGTACTGTGTTGTACTGCATGGTAGGGGCAGGGGGTATGGTGCTACACTTTAATAAAAGACATAAATAAAATCAAAACTTACTTTTTTTTATTTCAAGAGGAAGCACGGAGCGAGGGAAGGTGAAGAGCCACAGGAGTATGAGGTGAAGGTGTAGCAGCCCCTGGTGTTGAAGCCCCTGGTGTTGAAGCCCCTGGTGTAGAAGCCCCTGGTGTAGAAGCCCCTGGTGTAGGAGGTCCACTCTCATTGTGCCCGTACACTCACCTACAGTCACTATACTCCACTACACTGCACTACACTACACCCACAATACACTAAACACACCGGTAATACACACATATTTTCCCATTTAGCATCAACTCAAATTTCACAGAACTTTAGATTGATGATTTCCATTGCTGGTGATCCACACTTTGTAAACACTTCATATTGGGGTCAGTAATGACCCTTCTCGCCACAATATGGACATGTCATACGCGGGTTTACGACTGTCATAAACAGCTGTCATGCCACGTCCCAGCAGGCGTGAGGCCGGGCCCCACACATGTCATGGTTGCTGAGGTCCGGCAACACAGTACTGCTGGAGCCTCGCCCCGCTACAGTCAGTCAGCGGACGAGACGCGTGCACTCCCGCCGCCTGCCCGCGCGATACTGACTGATCCTCGCTGCTTCCCGAGCGAGTGGGTGCGCGAGGTGGGTGAGTGCGTGCGCGAGGTGGATGAGTGGCTGAGTGCGAGCGCGAGTTGGGTGAGTGCGTGCGCGAGGTGGCTGAGCTCAGCTGGTTGAGGCACCCGCTGCTGAAATCCGCCCGCGCTTCAACACAGCTGCCAAAGGGGATTAATTCTTCATTCAAGCAGCGAAGGTTGGCTGGCTCATTGAGGCGCGGTGAGGCCGGTGGTATGTGGGTGAAGATAGCTGGGCACCAGGGTATGTGGAGGTAGGTAGGTGGGCACCAGGGTATGTGGGGGTAGGTAGGTGGGCACCAGGGTATGTGGGGGTAGGTAGGTGGGCACCAGGGTATGTGGGGGTAGGTAGGTGGGCACCAGGGTATGTGGAGGTAGGTAGGTGGGCACCAGGGTATGTGGGGGTAGGTAGGTGGGCACCTGGGTATGTGGGGGTAGGTAGGTGGGCACCAGGGTATGTGGGGGTAGGTAGGTGGGCACCAGGGTATGTGGAGGTAGGTAGGTGGGCACCAGGGTATGTGGGGGTAGGTAGGTGGGCACCAGGGTATGTGGAGGTAGGTAGGTGGGCACCAGGGTATGTGGGGGTAGGTAGGTGGGCACCAGGGTATGTGGAGGTAGGTAGGTGGGCACCAGGGTATGTGGGGGTAGGTAGGTGGGCACCTGGGTATGTGGAGGTAGGTAGGTGGGCACCAGGGTATGTGGGGGTAGGTAGGTGGGCACCAGGGTATGTGGAGGTAGGTAGGTGGGCACCTGGGTATGTGGGGGTAGGTAGGTGGGCACCTGGGTATGTGGGGGTAGGTAGGTGGGCACCAGGGTATGTGGGGGTAGGTAGGTGGGCACCAGGGTATGTGGAGGTAGGTAGGTGGGCACCAGGGTATGTGGGGGTAGGTAGGTGGGCACCAGGGTATGTGGGGGTAGGTAGGTGGGCACCTGGGTATGTGGGGGTAGGTAGGTGGGCACCTGGGTATGTGGAGGTAGGTAGGTGGGCACCAGGGTATGTAGGGGTAGGTAGGTGGGCACCAGGGTATGTGGGGGATGGTAGGTGGGCACCAGGGTATGTGGAGGTAGGTAGGTGGGCACCAGGGTATGTGGGGGATAGTAGGTGGGCACCAGGGTATGTGGGTGAAGATAGCTGGGCACCAGGGTATGTAGGGGTAGGTAGGTGGGCACCAGGGTATGTAGGGCAGGTAGGTGGGCACCTGGGTATGTGGAGGTAGGTAGGTGGGCACCAGGGTATGTAGGGGTAGGTAGGTGGGCACCAGGGTATGTGATGGAAGGTAGCTGGGCACCAGGGCATGTGATCAAAGGTAGCTGGGCACCAGGGTATGTGGGGGAAGGTAAGTGGGCACCAGGGTATGTGATGGAAGGTAGCTGGGCACCAGAGCATGTGATCAAAGGTAGCTGGGCACCAGGGCATGTGATGGAAGGTAGCTGGGCACCAGGGCATGTGATGGAAGGTAGCTGGGCACCAGGGCATGTGGGGGAAGGTAGCTGGGCACCAGGGCATGTGATGGAAGGTAGCTGGGCACCAGGGCATGTGGGGGAAGGTAGCTGGGCACCAGGGCATGTGATGGAAGGTAGCTGGGCACCAGGGCATGTGATGAAAGGTAGCTGGGCACCAGGGCATGTGATGAAAGGTAGCTGGGCACCAGGGCATGTGGGGGAAGGTAGCTGGGCACCAGGGTATGTGGGAGTAGGTAGCTGGGCACCAGGGCATGTGATGAAAGGTAGCTGGGCACCAGGGTATGTGGGAGTAGGTAGCTGGGCACCAGGGCATGTGGGGGAAGGTAGTTGGACATACATACAGGGTAGTGCTATATATTTTCTGAACACCCGAATAGAAGCGAATTAATCAACTAATTAATAAGGTAAAAAGGAAGGCAAGAATGCTAGGAAGAAGGTAAAAAGACTAAGATGCAGGAAGGCAGCTTGGACAGGACCTGAGGGCAAGGAGGGAAGGCAGGGGGGGGGGGGGGAAAGGAAGCCTCCCCTGCGTCTCCCGTCAATCCCAACTGATGGTATCAGGAAATAGATTCCCAGGATCAGAAATTATTGAGAAGAACTTTTTAATTTCTCGGGAAATTGAAGGCGTTAGATTGAGCTGGTGGATCCATTTATCCTTTGGTGGAGAGGGTCGACTGGGGTAGCGGGGAGGGGGGTGAGAGTGAGCGAGAGAGGGGGGTGAGAGTGAGGGAGAGAGAGGGGTGAGAGTGAGGGAGAGAGGGGGGGTGAGTGAGGGAGAGAGGGGGGTGAGAGTGAGGGAGAGAGGGGGGTGAGAGTGAGGGAGAGAGGGGGGTGAGAGTGAGGGAGAGAGGGGGGGTGAGAGTGAGGGAGAGAGGGGTGAGAGTGAGGGAGAGAGAGGGGTGAGAGTGAGGGAGAGAGGGGGGGTGAGAGTGAGGGAGAGAGAGGGGTGAGAGTGAGGGAGAGAGGGGGGGTGAGTGAGGGAGAGAGGGGTGAGAGTGAGGGAGAGAGGGGGGTGAGAGTGAGGGAGAGAGAGGGGTGAGAGTGAGGGAGAGAGGGGGTGAGAGTGAGGGAGAGAGGGTGAGAGTGAGGGAGAGAGAGAGGGGTGAGAGTGAGGGAGAGAGGGGGTGAGAGTGAGGGAGAGAGGGGTGAGAGTGAGGGAGAGAGGGGTGAGAGTGAGGGAGAGAGGGGGGTGAGAGTGAGGGAGAGAGGGGGGTGAGAGTGAGGGAGAGAGGGGGGGTGAGAGTGAGGGAGAGAGGGGGGTGAGAGTGAGGGAGAGAGGGGGGGTGAGAGTGAGGGAGAGAGGGGTGAGAGTGAGGGAGAGAGAGGGGTGAGAGTGAGGGAGAGAGAGGGGTGAGAGTGAGGGAGAGAAAGGGGTGAGAGTGAGGGAGAGAGGGGGTGAGAGTGAGGGAGAGAAAGGAAGACATATATTCATGAAAGTGACAATTGGAAACAGTAACAAAGAGTGAGGTAAAATGTCTTTGCTGTCGAAGTATTTTCTGCCCAGTAAGCCGGCGTCGACGCCTGAGGCACTTGTCAATATTGTCAGGAGAGTCTGGCTGGTGGAGGAGAGTCAGGGCTGGTGGAGGAGAGTCTGGCTGGTGGAGGAGAGTCTGGCTGGTGGAGGAGAGTCTGGGCTGGTGGGGGAGAGTCAGGGCTGGTGGAGGAGAGTCAGGGCTGGTGGAGGAGAGTCTGGGCTGGTGGAGCAGGAGAGTCTGACTGGTGAAGCAGGAGAGTCTGACTGGTGGAGCAGGAGAGTCTGACTGGTGGAGCAGGAGAGTCTGACTGGTGGAGGAGGAGAGTCTGACTGGTGGAGCAGGAGAGTCTGACTGGTGGAGGAGGAGAGTCTGACTGGTGGAGCAGGAGAGTCTGACTGGTGAAGCAGGAGAGTCTGACTGGTGGAGCAGGAGAGTCTGACTGGTGGAGCAGGAGAGTCTGACTGGTGGAGGAGGAGAGTCTGACTGGTGAAGCAGGAGAGTCTGACTGGTGGAGCAGGAGAGTCTGACTGGTGGAGGAGAGTCTGACTGGTGAAGCAGGAGAGTCTGACTGGTGAAGCAGGAGAGTCTGACTGGTGGAGCAGGAGAGTCTGACTGGTGGAGGAGAGTCTGACTGGTGAAGCAGGAGAGTCTGACTGGTGAAGCAGGAGAGTCTGACTGGTGGAGGAGGAGAGTCTGACTGGTGAAGCAGGAGAGTCTGACTGGTGGAGCAGGAGAGTCTGACTGGTGGAGCAGGAGAGTCTGACTGGTGGAGCAGGAGAGTCTGACTGGTGAAGCAGGAGAGTCTGACTGGTGGAGGAGAGTCTGACTGGTGGAGCAGGAGAGTCTGACTGGTGGAGCAGGAGAGTCTGACTGGTGAAGCAGGAGAGTCTGACTGGTGGAGCAGGAGAGTCTGACTGGTGGAGCAGGAGAGTCTGACTGGTGAAGCAGGAGAGTCTGACTGGTGGAGGAGAGTCTGACTGGTGGAGCAGGAGAGTCTGACTGGTGAAGCAGGAGAGTCTGACTGGTGGAGGAGAGTCTGACTGGTGGAGCAGGAGAGTCTGACTGGTGGAGCAGGAGAGTCTGACTGGTGAAGCAGGAGAGTCTGACTGGTGGAGCAGGAGAGTCTGACTGGTGAAGCAGGAGAGTCTGACTGGTGGAGGAGAGTCTGACTGGTGGAGCAGGAGAGTCTGACTGGTGGAGCAGGAGAGTCTGACTGGTGGAGCAGGAGAGTCTGACTGGTGAAGCAGGAGAGTCTGACTGGTGGAGGAGAGTCTGACTGGTGGAGCAGGAGAGTCTGACTGGTGGAGCAGGAGAGTCTGACTGGTGGAGCAGGAGAGTCTGACTGGTGAAGCAGGAGAGTCTGACTGGTGAAGCAGGAGAGTCTGACTGGTGGAGCAGGAGAGTCTGACTGGTGGAGGAGAGTCTGACTGGTGGAGGAGAGTCTGACTGGTGGAGGAGAGTCTGACTGGTGGAGGAGAGTCTGACTGGTGGAGGAGGAAAGTCTGACTGGTGAAGCAGGAGAGTCTGACTGGTGAAGCAGGAGAGTCTCACTGGTGGAGGAGAGTCTGACTGGTGAAGCAGGAGAGTCTGACTGGTGAAGCAGGAGACTCTGACTGGTGGAGGAGAGTCTGACTGGTGGAGGAGGAAAGTCTGACTGGTGGAGGAGGAAAGTCTGACTGGTGAAGCAGGAGAGTCTGACTGGTGGAGCAGGAGAGTCTGACTGGTGGAGGAGGAGAGTCTGACTGGTGAAGCAGGAGAGTCTGACTGGTAGAGGAGAGTCTGACTGGTGGAGCAGGAGAGTCTGACTGGTGAAGCAGGAGAGTCTGACTGGTGGAGGAGAGTCAGACTGGTGGAGCAGGAGAGTCTGACTGGTGAAGCAGGAGAGTCTGACACTCTCCTAGACACCAAGCTTTAGCTACCCCCATATAACCCCTCAATTTAATCCCCCCTATTATGTGAGGCAGGTGATATCCTGCATACTATGGGACCCAGGATCACCAGCCTCATACCCCCGTTATCACACATTATCTTGTCAAGATAGCAGGTGATCTGCTGTTATCTGGGGATGTGGAGAGAGAAGGACTGTGTAAATGCTCACACAATGAGGCAATTGAAATTGAAATAAGTTTATTGAGGTAAAATACACACAAAGGGATGAGGTAGCTGAAGCTATTCTCGCCCCGTTCAGTACATCGTGTTAATACATACACACATCATACATACACATATACATACACACATCACAGACAATAAACATATTACCAAACATTCTGAGAGATAAACATCTACATTTCCACACAATGAGGTAAGAACAATAACAACAAAACACATAATAATACACATATTTTATTTACTCATGGTAATACACATGGGAGGACACATGTTTACGTATGATAATACACATGGGAGAACACATGTTTACGTATGATAATACACATGGGAGGACACATGTTTACGAATGATAATACACATGGGAGAACACATGTTTACGTATAATGAGGTGAGTATAATTAAGGAAAATTAGAACATAAAACCCGTCCCAACAGATAAAACTCTTTGATTGAAGAGGACAGCTGTGTGTGGCACAGTTAGCACAGTGTGTGTGGCATAGTTGGCACAGTGTGTGTGGCATAGTTGGCACAGTGTGTGTGGCATAGTTGGCACAGTGTGTGTGGCACAGTTGGCACAGTGTGTGTGGCACAGTTAGCACAGTGTGTGTGGCATAGTTGGCACAGTGTGTGTGGCATAGTTGGCACAGTGTGTGTGGCATAGTTGGCACAGTGTGTGTGGCACAGTTGGCACAGTGTGTGTGGCATAGTTGGCACAGTGTGTGTGGCACAGTTGGCACAGTGTGTGTGGCATAGTTGGCACAGTGTGTGTGGCACAGTTGGCACAGTGTGTGTGGCACAGTTGGCACAGTGTGTGTAGCCCAGTTGGCACAGTGTGTGGGCCATAGTTGGCACAGTGTGTGGGCCATAGTTGGCATAGTGTGTGTGGCACAGTTGGCACAGTGTGTGTGGCACAGTTGGCACAGTGTGTGTGGCACAGTTGGCACAGTGTGTGTGGCATAGTTGCCACAGTGTGTGGGCCATAGTTGGCACAGTGTGTGTGGCCATAGTTGGCACAGTGTGTGTGGCCATAGTTGG
Organism: Procambarus clarkii; assembly: GCF_040958095.1. NCBI lineage: Eukaryota > Metazoa > Arthropoda > Malacostraca > Decapoda > Cambaridae > Procambarus > Procambarus clarkii. The sequence continues at coordinate 23,722,919 of NC_091202.1, read as the reverse complement.
CACAGTGTGTGTGGCATAGTTGGCACATTGTGTGTGGCACAGTTGGCACAGTGTGTGTGGCATAGTTGGCACAGTGTGTGTGGCATAGTTGGCACAGTGTGTGGGCCATAGTTGGCACAGTGTGTGGGCCATAGTTGGCACAGTGTGTGTGGCACAGTTGGCACAGTGTGTGGCACAGTTGGCACAGTGTGTGTAGCCCAGTTGGCACAGTGTGTGGGCCATAGTTGGCACAGTGTGTGGGCCATAGTTGGCATAGTGTGTGTGGCACAGTTGGCACAGTGTGTGTGGCACAGTTGGCATAGTGTGTGTGGCACAGTTGGCATAGTGTGTGGGCCATAGTTGGCATAGTGTGTGTGGCACAGTTGGCACAGTGTGTGGGCCATAGTGTGCCACAGTGTGTGGGCCATAGTGTGCCACAGTGTGTGGGCCATAGTGGGCCATAGTGTGCCACAGTGTGCCACAGTGTGCCATAGTGTGCCACAGTGGCCTCATAAAGTAATACATCTCTTAATTAGTCAAGGAACATTATTAACTATTAGTCAATCTTAATTAACCTTCTAAGACTTAGCCCTTAACTCTCACCAAAAAAAAAAAAAATATGTGTATTAATTACCTAACTACATGTAACCTATTTACATGTAACTACATGTCTCTTGCCTATTTATTGCCTGTCCCTACCTCCTCATCACAATCGACTTGAGAATGGTCCAGGACGGACCGAAACGTCGTCGTCCCTTCAATTTCTAGTGTGTGGTCTGGTCAACATCTACATGTAACCAGTTACACCATTCGCTCAAACGAGTGACAGAATTTTCCCCAAACTTTAAAACAGTGATAAGTTTCACTGAATGATTATTTGATAATAAAACTAAAAATAAATCAATAAATAATGCCTCTACCAAATAAAGGAGAGTGCTAATAATGACGGATTCCCTCTATTACTCTGGGATCACTTATCGCTGCCCCATTACCCATTAACAACTTGAATTTTTGCAAAATATAAAAATTTGCCAATTTTTACCCATTTTTGTACTTACCTAGTGTAAAAGAAGTCCATGAACTCTGTAGAACTTTTTGTATCTTCAGTCCTGTATCGGTAGTCATTAGGACTCATTTGTGCTCATCCGGACTCATCAATGGTCATCTGAATTCATCAAAACTCACCAGCATTCATTATAACTCATTTAGGTTCATCGAAACTCATTATCAGTATTAATCTAAACTCATCAGTGCTTGCCAGTATTCATCAGACCGCATCAGAATGCATTCGAATTCCTCAGCACTCCTCAAGATGAGTCAGGACTCATCATAACCCTTCAGTGCTCCTTTGTATTCATCAGAACTTAACAGGTCTTATCAGAACTCCTCAGTGATCATCAGATTCTACCAGTACTCACCCATTCATTATCGGTACTCAACAGAACTCATCAGTATTAAACATCAGCTGCCATGGGATACCTAACCATTGCAGCTCAAGTCTTGTCATTTGTAATCTTGTCATTTGTAACTGTAACTACCCAATTGTACTCCATACAGCAACCAGTCAACCAACCATACAGCAACCAGTCAACCAACCATACAGCAACCAATCAACCAACCATACAGCAACCAGTCAACCAACCATACAGCAACCAGTCAACCAACCATACAGCAACCAGTCAACCAACCATACAGCAACCAGTCAACCAACCATACAGCAACCAGTCAACCAACCCATACAGCAACCAGTCAACCAACCATACAGCAACCAGTCAACCAACCATACAGCAACCAGTCAACCAACCATACAGCAACCAGCTAACCAACCATACAGCAACCAGTCAACCAACCATACAGCAACCAGTCAACCAACCATACAGCAACCAGTCAACCACCCATACAGCAACCAGTCAACCAACCATACAGCAACCAGTCAACCAACCATACAGCAACCAGTCAACCAACCATACAGCAACCAGTCAACCAACCATACAGCAACCAGTCAACCACCCATGCAGCAACCAGTCAACCAACCATACAGTAACCAGTCAATCAACCATACAGTAACCAGTCACCCAACCATACAACAACCAGTAACCCAACCATACAGCAACCAGTCAACCAACCATACAGCAACCAGTCAACCAACCATACAGCAACCAGTCAACCAACCATACAGCAACCAGTCAACCAACCATACAGCAACCAGTCACCCAACCATACAGCAACCAGTCAACCAAGCATACAGCAACCAGTCAACCAACCATACAGCAACCAGTCAACCAAGCATACAGCAACCAGTCAACCAACCATACAGCAACCAGCTAACCAACCATACAGCAACCAGTCAACCAACCATACAGCAACCAGTCAACCAAGCATACAGCAACCAGTCAACCAACCATACAGCAACCAGTCAACCAAGCATACAGCAACCAGTCAACCAACCATACAGCAACCAGTCAACCAACCATACATTAAAGTCCCTATAACTACTATTTGTGAAATATACAAAATAGGTACTGTTGTACCCCTAAAAAAAAGTCCCTGTTTTGTACTATTTTTTTAATCAACCAATACTGTATTTTCCCAGGCCTATCGCAGATTATCATTATAAAAAATAGGCCTAAAATTGCGTATCAGTGCGTATAAATAGGATTGATTATTTAGGCCTATGAGAGGCTAGAATAATTTTTTTTATATTATTTTATGTCCTCATGAACTCCAATAGTACGAAACTTTTTTATCGGGGAAAACAATGGTATTTATTTTTACTTCCATCAATAGTAGCTATTTGTACTGTTTCAAGAGGAAGGGTTTCAGTCAGTGTAAAATATTATCTATCTAGGCCTATATGGTTAACTGTTCATATTACCAGAGTTTAATATAAGGGAAAATCATCCCTTGTTTACTAAAAGCAAAAATTACTTCGTGGCTAGATGAACCTGTTTTTATAATTAAAAAATAATATTACTTGGGTCATTTAGGTGAATATTATGTGATTATTCCCAAGCTTCTGATGGACTGGTAGTCTGGTTGTATGGTAGTCTGGTAGTTTGGTAGACTGGTTGTCTGGTAGTCTGGTTGTCTGGTAGTCTGGTAGTCTGGTTGTCTGGTTGTCTGGTTGTCTGGTAGTCTGGTAGTCTGGTTGTCTGGTTGTCTGGTAGTCTGGTAGTCTGGTTGTCTGGTAGTCTGGTTGTCTGGTAGTCTGGTAGTCTGGTAGACTGGTAGACTGGTAGTCTGGTAGACTGGTAGACTGGTTGTATGGTAGTCTGGTAGTCTGGTAGTCTGGTAGACTGGTAGACTGGTAGTCTGGTAGTCTGGTAGTCTGGTAGTCTGGTAGACTGGTAGTCTGGTAGTCTGGTAGACTGGTAGACTGGTTGTATGGTAGTCTGGTAGACTGGTAGTCTGGTAGACTGGTAGTCTGGTAGTCTGGTAGACTGGTTGTCTGGTAGCCTGGTAGACTGGTAGTCTGGTTGAATTCTTGTAGTGTGGCTGTCTGGTAGTTGTATAGTGTAGTTGTATAGTAGTCTTGTAGTGTGGTTGTCTAGTAGTCTTGTAGTGTGGTTGTCTAGTAGTCTTGTAGTGTGGTTGTCTAGTAGTCTTGTAGTGGGGTTGTCTAGTAGTCTTGTAGTGTGGTTGTCTAGTAGTCTTGTAGTGTGGTTGTCTAGTAGTCTTGTAGTGTGGTTGTCTAGTAGTCTTGTAGTGGGGTTGTCTAGTAATCTTGTAGTGGGGTTGTCTAGTAATCTTGTAGTGTGGTTGTCTAGTAGTCTTGTAGTGGGGTTGTCTAGTAGTCTTGTAGTGTGGTTGTCTAGTAGTCTTGTAGTGGGGTTGTCTAGTAGTCTTGTAGTGTGGTTGTCTAGTAGTCTTGTAGTGTGGTTGTCTAGTAGTCTTGTAGTGTGGTTGTCTAGTAGTCTTGTAGTGTGGTTGTCTAGTAGTCTTGTAGTGTGGTTGTCTAGTAGTCTTGTAGTGGGGTTGTCTAGTAGTCTTGTAGTGTGGTTGTCTAGTAGTCTTGTAGTGTGGTTGTCTAGTAGTCTTGTAGTGTGGTTGTCTAGTAGTCTTGTAGTGGGGTTGTCTAGTAATCTTGTAGTGTGGTTGTCTAGTAGTCTTGTAGTGGGGTTGTCTAGTAGTCTTGTAGTGTGGTTGTCTAGTAGTCTTGTAGTGGGGTTGTCTAGTAGTCTTGTAGTGTGGTTGTCTAGTAGTCTTGTAGTGTGGTTGTCTAGTAGTCTTGTAGTGTGGTTGTCTAGTAGTCTTGTAGTGGGGTTGTCTAGTAATCTTGTAGTGTGGTTGTCTAGTAGTCTTGTAGTGGGGTTGTCTAGTAGTCTTGTAGTGTGGTTGTCTAGTAGTCTTGTAGTGGGGTTGTCTAGTAGTCTTGTAGTGTGGTTGTCTAGTAGTCTTGTAGTGTGGTTGTCTAGTAGTCTTGTAGTGTGGTTGTCTAGTAGTCTTGTAGTGGGGTTGTCTAGTAGTCTTGTAGTGTGGTTGTCTAGTAGTCTTGTAGTGGGGTTGTCTAGTAGTCTTGTAGTGTGGTTGTCTAGTAGTCTTGTAGTGTGGTTGTCTAGTAATCTTGTAGTGTGGTTGTCTAGTAGTCTTGTAGTGTGGTTGTCTAGTAGTCTTGTAGTGTGGTTGTCTAGTAGTCTTGTAGTGTGGTTGTCTAGTAGTCTTGTAGTGTGGTTGTCTAGTAGTCTTGTAGTGTGGTTGTCTAGTAGTCTTGTAGTGGGGTTGTCTAGTAGTCTTGTAGTGTGGTTGTCTAGTAGTCTTGTAGTGTGGTTGTCTAGTAGTCTTGTAGTGGGGTTGTCTAGTAGTCTTGTAGTGTGGTTGTCTAGTAGTCTTGTAGTGTGGTTGTCTAGTAGTCTTGTAGTGTGGTTGTCTAGTAGTCTTGTAGTGGGGTTGTCTAGTAGTCTTGTAGTGGGGTTGTCTAGTAGTCTTGTAGTGTGGTTGTCTAGTAGTCTTGTAGTGGGGTTGTCTAGTAGTCTTGTAGTGTGGTTGTCTAGTAGTCTTGTAGTGGGGTTGTCTAGTAATCTTGTAGTGTGGTTGTCTAGTAGTCTTGTAGTGTGGTTGTCTAGTAATCTTGTAGTGTGGTTGTCTAGTAGTCTTGTAGTGGGGTTGTCTAGTAGTCTTGTAGTGGGGTTGTCTGGACATAACTATATAGACACGGTCGATTTTAATGACAATGAAAACATTCCTTAGTATTAAAACACAACATTTCTTGGTCCTGATCTCATTCTTGTCGACTCACTGGTCAAATGAGCACGAGACTTGTCTGTGAATGACCAGAACGCAGGTTCAAGTCTCCCCCATTACCCCAAAATCATTTCTTCATAGTCACGCCATTGTCATATATATACTAATGAGAAATTCATTGATTCTGAATGGGCTTTGATTCCAGAGACATTAATTGATTCACAGACAACAGAAGGGGCTCCAAGTGCCCCATTCATTCGCCTAGGGCACTAGGAGGCTCGAACACGCGACCCCTCAGCATGGCAGACAGTCACTCTATCAACCACGCTACCAAGCTAGCCATTAAAAGTGGCGCAGTTGATAGAGCGACTGTCTTCCGTGCTGGGGGTCGGGTGTTTGAGGTTCCCAGTGCCCAGGTGAATATATTGTTATTCATTTATAATGTTATCCATGCATCTTGGAAACAACTGGAGCTGCCACAGCCTCCAGTGTAACACAGCCACCAGTGTAACACAGCCACCAGTGTAACACAGCCTCCAGTGTAACACAGCCTCCAGTGTAACACAGCCACCAGTGTAACACAGCCACCAGTGTAACACAGCCTCCAGTGTAACACAGCCACCAGTGTAACACAGCCTCCAGTGTAACACAGCCACCAGTGTAACACAGCCACCAGTGTAACACAGTCACCAGTGTAACAAAGCCACCAGTGTAACACAGCCTCCAGTGTAACACAGACACCAGTGTAACACAGCCTCCAGTGTAACACAGCCACCAGTGTAACACAGCCACCAGTGTAACACAGCCTCCAGTGTAACACAGCCTCCAGTGTAACACAGCCACCAGTGTAACACAGCCACCAGTGTAACACAGCCTCCAGTGTAACACAGCCACCAGTGTAACACAGCCACCAGTGTAACACAGCCACCAGTGTAACACAGCCTCCAGTGTAAAACAGACACCAGTGTAACACAGCCTCCAGTGTAACACAGCAACCAGTGTAACACAGCCACCAGTGTAACACAGCCTCCAGTGTAACACAGCCTCCAGTGTAACACAGCCACCAGTGTAACACAGCCACCAGTGTAACACAGCCTCCAGTGTAACACAGCCTCCAGTGTAACACAGCCACCAGTGTAACACAGCCACCAGTGTAACACAGCCTCCAGTGTAACACAGCCACCAGTGTAACACAGCCACCAGTGTAACACAGTCACCAGTGTAACACAGCCACCAGTGTAACACAGCCTCCAGTGTAACACAGCCACCAGTGTAACACAGCCACCAGTGTAACACAGCCACCAGTGTAACAGCCACCAGTGTAACACAGCCACCAGTGTAACACAGCCACCAGTGTAACACAGCCACCAGTGTAACACAGCCTCCAGTGTAACACAGCCACCAGTGTAACACAGCCTCCAGTGTAACACAGCCACCAGTGTAACACAGCCACCAGTGTAACACAGCCACCAGTGTAACACAGCCTCCAGTGTAACACAGCCACCAGTGTAACACAGCCTCCAGTGTAACACAGCCACCAGTGTAATACAGCCACCAGTGTAACACAGCCACCAGTATAACACAGCCTCCAGTGTAACACAGCCACCAGTGTAACACAGCCACCAGTGTAACACAGCCACCAGTGTAACACAGCCTCCAGTGTAACACAGCCACCAGTGTAACACAGCCACCAGTGTAACACAGCCACCAGTGTAACACAGCCACCAGTGTAACAGCCACCAGTGTAACACAGCCACCAGTGTAACACAGCTTCCAGTGTAACACAGCCACCAGTGTAACACAGCCACCAGTGTAACACAGCCTCCAGTGTAACACAGCCACCAGTGTAACACAGCCACCAGTGTAACACAGCCTCCAGTGTAACACAGCCACCAGTGTAACACAGCCACCAGTGTAACACAGCCTCCAGTGTAACACAGCCACCAGTGTAACACAGCCACCAGTGTAACACAGCCACCAGTGTAACACAGCCACCAGTGTAACACAGCCTCCAGTGTAACACAGCCACCAGTGTAACACAGCCACCAGTGTAACACAGCCACCAGTGTAACACAGCCTCCAGTGTAACACAGCCACCAGTGTAACACAGCCACCAGTGTAACACAGCCTCCAGTGTAACACAGCCACCAGTGTAACACAGCCACCAGTGTAACACAGCCTCCAGTGTAACACAGCCACCAGTGTAACACAGTCACCAGTGCAACACAGCCACCAGTGCAACACAGTCACCAGTGTAACACAGCCACCAGTGTAACACAGCCACCAGTGTAACACAGCCTCCAGTGTAACACAGCCACCAGTGTAACACAGCCACCAGTGTAACACAGCCTCCAGTGTAACACAGACACCAGTGTAACACAGCCTCCAGTGTAACACAGCCACAAGTGTAACACAGCCACAAGTGTAACACAGCCACCAGTGTAACACAGCCTCCAGTGTAACACAGCCTCCAGTGTAACACAGCCACCAGTGTAACACAGCCACCAGTGTAACACAGCCTCCAGTGTAACACAGCCACCAGTGTAACACAGCCACCAGTGTAACACAGCCTCCAGTGTAACACAGCCACCAGTGTAACACAGCCACCAGTGTAACACAGCCTCCAGTGTAACACAGCCACCAGTGTAACACAGCCACCAGTGTAACACAGCCACCAGTGTAACAGCCACCAGTGTAACACAGCCACCAGTGTAACACAGCCACCAGTGTAACACAGCCTCCAGTGTAACACAACCACCAGTGTAACACAGCCACCAGTGTAACACAGCCTCCAGTGTAACACAGCCACCAGTGTAACACAGCCTCCAGTGTAACACAGCCACCAGTGTAACAGCCACCAGTGTAACACAGCCACCAGTGTAACACAGCCACCAGTGTAACACAGCCACCAGTGTAACACAGCCTCCAGTGTAACACAGCCACCAGTGTAACACAGCCACCAGTGTAACACAGCCACCAGTGTAACACAGCCTCCAGTGTAACACAGCCACCAGTGTAACACAGCCACCAGTGTAACACAGCCTCCAGTGTAACACAGCCACCAGTGTAACACAGCCACCAGTGTAACACAGCCACCAGTGTAACACAGTCACCAGTGTAACACAGTCACCAGTGTAACACAGCCTCCAGTGTAACACAGCCTCCAGTGTAACACAGCCTCCAGTGTAACACAGCCACCAGTGTAACACAGCCACCAGTGTAACACAGCCACCAGTGTAACACAGCCACCAGTGTAACAGCCACCAGTGTAACACAGCCACCAGTGTAACACAGCCACCAGTGTAACACAGCCACCAGTGTAACACAGCCTCCAGTGTAACACAGCCACCAGTGTAACACAGCCTCCAGTGTAACACAGCCACCAGTGTAACAGCCACCAGTGTAACACAGCCACCAGTGTAACACAGCCACCAGTGTAACACAGCCACCAGTGTAACACAGCCTCCAGTGTAACACAGCCACCAGTGTAACACAGCCACCAGTGTAACACAGCCTCCAGTGTAACACAGCCACCAGTGTAACACAGTCACCAGTGCAACACAGCCACCAGTGCAACACATTCACCAGTGTAACACAGCCACCAGTGTAACACAGCCACCAGTGTAACACAGACTCCAGTGTAACACAGCCACCAGTGAAACACAGCCTCCAGTGTAACACAGCCTCCAGTGTAACACAGCCACCAGTGTAACACAGTCACCAGTGTAACACAGCCACCAGTGTAACACAGTCACCAGTGTAACACAGCCTCCAGTGTAACACAGCCTCCAGTGTAACACAGCCACCAGTGTAACACAGGCACCAGTGCAACACAGCCTCCCGTGCAACACAGCCACCAGTGTAACACAGCCACCAGTGCAACACAGCCACCAGTGCAACACAATCACCAGTACAACACAGCCACCAGTGTAACACAGCCACCAGTGCAACACAGCCACCAGTACAACACAGCCACCAGTACAACACAGCCACCAGTGCAACACAGCCACCAGTGCAACACAGCCACCAGTGCAACACAGCCACCAGTGCAACACAGCCACCAGTGCAACACAGCCACCAGTGCAACACAGCCACCAGTGCAACACAGCCACCAGTACAACACAGCCACCAGTGCAACACAGCCTCCAGTACTACACATCCACCAGTACAACACAGCCACCAGTGCAACACAGCCACCAGTACAACACAGCCACCAGTGCAACACAGCCACCAGTGCAACACAGCCACCAGTGCAACACAGCCACCAGTGCAACACAGCCACCAGTGCAACACAGCCACCAGTACAACACAGCCACCAGTGCAACACAGCCACCAGTGCAACACAGCCACCAGTGCAACACAGCCACCAGTGCAACACAGCCACCAGTGCAACACAGGCACCAGTACAACACAGCCACCAATACAACACAGCCACCAGTGCAACACAGCCTCCAGTACAACACATCCACCAGTGCAACACATCCACCAGTGCAACACAGCCACCAGTACAACACAGCCACCAGTGCAACACAGCCACCAGTGCAACACAGCCACCAGTGCAACACAGCCACCAGTGCAACACAGCCACCAGTGCAACACAGCCACCAGTACAACACAGCCACCAGTACAACACAGCCACCAGTGCAACACAGCCTCCAGTACAACACATCCACCAGTGCAACACAGCCACCAGTGCAACACAGCCACCAGTGCAACACAGCCACCAGTGCAACACAGTCACCAGTGCAACACAGCCACCAGTGCAACACAGCCTCCAGTGCAACACAGCCACCAGTGCACACAGCCTCCAGTACAACACAGCCACCAGTGTAACACAGCCACCAGTGCAACACAGCCACCAGTGCAACACAGCCTCCAGTGTAACACAGCCACCAGTGCACACAGCCTCCAGTACAACACAGCCACCAGTGTAACAGCCACCAGTCCAACACAGCCTCCGGTGCAACACAGCCACCAGTACACACAGCCTCCAATACAACACAGCCACCAGTACAACACAGCCACCAGTGCAACACAGCCACCAGTGTAACAGCCACCAGTCCAACACAGCCACCAGTGCAACACAGCCTCCAGTGCAACACAGCCACCAGTGCAACACAGCCACCAGTGCAACACAGCCACCAGTGCAACACAGCCACCAGTGCAACACAGCCACCAGTGTAACAGCCACCAGTCAAACACAGCCTCCGGTGCAACACAGCTACCAGTGCAACACAGCCTCCAGTGTTGACCGCCCTCCTCGCCTGCACCTTGCCAACTGATCAATATCTTCATCTGGACGTATCCCAAGACGCTTCTACCAGGCGCCTGGCCACCTTGTAGGTGGTGACGTGTAGGTGGTGACGTGTAGGTGGTGACGTGTAGGTGGTGACGTGTAGGTGGTGACGTGTAGGTGGTGAGGTGTGGGTGGTGACGTGTAGGTGGTGAGGTGTGTTGTAGGTGGTGACGTGTAGGTGGTGACGTGTGGTGGTGACGTGTAGGTGGTGACGTGTAGGTGGTGACGTGTGGGTGGTGACGTGTAGGTGGTGAGGTGTGTTGTAGGTGGTGACGTGTAGGTGGTGAAGTGTAGGTGGTGACGTGTAGGTGGTGACGTGTAGGTGGTGACGTGTAGGTGGTGACGTGTAGGTGGTGAGGTGTGTTGTAGGTGGTGACGTGTAGGTGGTGAGGTATGGGTGGTGACGTGTAGGTGGTGACGTGTAGGTGGTGACGTGTAGGTGGTGATGTGTAGGTGGTGACGTGTAGGTGGTGAGGTATGGGTGGTGACGTGTAGGTGGTGACGTGTAGGTGGTGAGGTATGGGTGGTGATGTGTAGGTGGTGAGGTATGGGTGGTGACGTGTAGGTGGTGATGTGTAGGTGGTGACGTGTAGGTGGTGACGTGTAGGTGGTGACGTGTAGGTGGTGAGGTATGGGTGGTGACGTGTAGGTGGTGATGTGTAGGTGGTGACGTGTAGGTGGTGACGTGTAGGTGGTGACGTGTAGGTGGTGAGGTGTAGGTGGTGACGTGTGGTGCAGGTGGTGACGTGTAGGTGGTGACGTGTGGTATAGGTGGTGACGTGTGGTGTAGGTTGTGACGTGTAGGTGGTGACGTGTGGTATAGGTGGTGACGTGTGGTGTAGGTGGTGACGTGTGGTGTAGGTGGTGACGTGTGGTGCAGGTCCCTGATCCTCACCTGTGGCTAAATAGCAAGCAGCACTATCATCACTATTTAATACAGTGACTCCATATCAACAAAAGCTGTGACGGGCCTTCCGTAGGTGGCCTAGCCTCACCTGTCAGTATACACCGTCCAGGAGCCTGGCCTAGCCTCACCTGTCAGTATACACCGTCCAGGAGCCTGGCCTAGCCTCACCTGTCAGTATACACCGTCCAGGAGCCTGGCCTAGCCTCACCTGTCAGTATACACCGTCCAGGAGCCTGGCCTAGCCTCACCTGTCAGTATACACCGTCCAGGAGCCTGGCCTAGCCTCACCTGTCAGTATACACCGTCCAGGAGCCTGGCCTAGCCTCACCTGTCAGTATACACCGTCCAGGAGCCTGGCCTAGCCTCACCTGTCAGTATACACCGTCCAGGAGCCTGGCCTAGCCTCACCTGTCAGTATACACCGTCCAAGAGCCTGGCCTAGCCTCACCTGTCAGTATACACCGTCCAGGAGCCTGGCCTAGCCTCACCTGTCAGTATACACCGTCCAAGAGCCTGGCCTAGCCTCACCTGTCAGTATACACCGTCCAGGAGCCTGGCCTAGCCTCACCTGTCAGTATACACCGTCCAAGAGCCTGGCCTAGCCTCACCTGTCAGTATACACCGTTCAAGAGCCTGGTCTAGCCTCACCTGTCAGTATACACCGTCCAAGAGCCTGGCCTAGCCTCACCTGTCAGTATACACCGTCCAAGAGCCTGGTCTAGCCTCACCTGTCAGTATACACCGTACAAGAGCCTGGCCTAGCCTCACCTGTCAGTGTACACCGTCCAGGAGCCTGGCCTAGCCTCACCTGTCAGTATACACCGTCCAAGAGCCTGGCCTAGCCTCACCTGTCAGTGTACACCGTCCAAGAGCCTGGCCTAGCCTCACCTGTCAGTATACACCGTCCAAGAGCCTGGCCTAGCCTCACCTGTCAGTATACACCGTCCAAGAGCCTGGCCTAGCCTCACCTGTCAGTATACACCGTCCAAGAGCCTGGCCTAGCCTCACCTGTCAGTGTACACTGTCCAAGAGCCTGGCCTAGCCTCACCTGTCAGTGTACACCGTCCAGGAGCCTGGCCTAGCCTCACCTGTCAGTATACACCGTCCAGGAGCCTGGCCTAGCCTCACCTGTCAGTATACACCGTACAAGAGCCTGGCCTAGCCTCACCTGTCAGTGTACACCGTCCAGGAGCCTGGCCTAGCCTCACCTGTCAGTATACACCGTACAAGAGCCTGGCCTAGCCTCACCTGTCAGTATACACCGTCCAGGAGCCTGGCCTAGCCTCACCTGTAAGTATACACCGTACAAGAGCCTGGCCTAGCCTCACCTGTCAGTGTACACCGTCCAGGAGCCTGGCCTAGCCTCACCTGTCAGTATACACCGTCCAGGAGCCTGGCCTAGCCTCACCTGTCAGTGTACACCGTCCAAGAGCCTGGCCTAGCCTCACCTGTCAGTGTACACTGTCCAAGAGCCTGGCCTAGCCTCACCTGTCAGTATACACCGTACAAGAGCCTGGCCTAGCCTCACCTGTCAGTATACACCGTCCAGGAGCCTGGCCTAGCCTCACCTGTCAGTATACACCGTACAAGAGCCTGGCCTAGCCTCACCTGTCAGTGTACACCGTCCAGGAGCATGGCCTAGCCTCACCTGTCAGTATACACCGTCCAGGAGCCTGGCCTAGCCTCACCTGTCAGTGTACACCGTCCAAGAGCCTGGCCTAGCCTCACCTGTCAGTGTACACTGTCCAAGAGCCTGGCCTAGCCTCACCTGTCAGTATACACCGTACAAGAGCCTGGCCTAGCCTCACCTGTCAGTGTACACCGTCCAGGAGCCTGGCCTAGCCTCACCTGTCAGTATACACCGTCCAGGAGCCTGGCCTAGCCTCACCTGTCAGTGTACACCGTCCAAGAGCCTGGCCTAGCCTCACCTGTCAGTGTACACCGTCCAAGAGCCTGGCCTAGCCTCACCTGTCAGTGTACACCGTCCAAGAGCCTGGCCTAGCCTCACCTGTCAGTGTACACTGTCCAAGAGCCTGGCCTAGCCTCACCTGTCAGTGTACACTGTCCAAGAGCCTGGCCTAGCCTCACCTGTCAGTGTACACTGTCCAAGAGCCTGGCCTAGCCTCACCTGTCAGTGTACACTGTCCAAGAGCCTGGCCTAGCCTCACCTGTCAGTGTACACTGTCCAAGAGCCTGGCCTAGCCTCACCTGTCAGTGTACACTGTCCAAGAGCCTGGCCTAGCCTCACCTGTCAGTGTACACTGTCCAAGAGCCTGGCCTAGCCTCACCTGTCAGTGTACACTGTCCAAGAGCCTGGCCTAGCCTCACCTGTCAGTGTACACTGTCCAAGAGCCTGGCCTAGCCTCACCTGTCAGTGTACACTGTCCAAGAGCCTGGCCTAGCCTCACCTGTCAGTGTACACTGTCCAAGAGCCTGGCCTAGCCTCACCTGTCAGTGTACACTGTCCAAGAGCCTGGCCTAGCCTCACCTGTCAGTGTACACTGTCCAAGAGCCTGGCCTAGCCTCACCTGTCAGTGTACACTGTCCAAGAGCCTGGCCTAGCCTCACCTGTCAGTGTACACCGTCCAGGAGCCTGGCCTAGCCTCACCTGTCAGAATATACACCGTCCAAGAGCCTGGCCTAGCCTCACCTGTCAGTATACACTGTCCAAGAGCCTGGCCTAGCCTCACCTGTCAGTATACACCGTCCAAGAACCTGGCCTAGCCTCACCTGTCAGTGTACACTGTCCAAGAGCCTGGCCTAGCCTCACCTGTCAGTGTACACTGTCCAAGAGCCTGGCCTAGCCTCACCTGTCAGTGTACACTGTCCAAGAGCCTGGCCTAGCCTCACCTGTCAGTGTACACTGTCCAAGAGCCTGGCCTAGCCTCACCTGTCAGTGTACACTGTCCAAGAGCCTGGCCTAGCCTCACCTGTCAGTGTACACCGTCCAGGAGCCTGGCCTAGCCTCACCTGTCAGAATATACACCGTCCAAGAGCCTGGCCTAGCCTCACCTGTCAGTATACACTGTCCAAGAGCCTGGCCTAGCCTCACCTGTCAGTGTACACTGTCCAAGAGCCTGGCCTAGCCTCACCTGTCAGAATATACACCGTCCAAGAGCCTGGCCTAGCCTCACCTGTCAGTATACACTGTCCAAGAGCCTGGCCTAGCCTCACCTGTCAGAATATACACCGTCCAAGAGCCTGGCCTAGCCTCACCTGTCAGTATACACTGTCCAAGAGCCTGGCCTAGCCTCACCTGTCAGAATATACACCGTCCAAGAGCCTGGCCTAGCCTCACCTGTCAGTATACACTGTCCAAGAGCCTGGCCTAGCCTCACCTGTCAGTATACACCGTCCAAGAACCTGGCCTAGCCTCACCTGTCAGTATACACTGTCCAAGAGCCTGGCCTAGCCTCACCTGTCAGTATACACTGTCCAAGAGCCTGGCCTAGCCTCACCTGTCAGAATATACACCGTCCAAGAGCCTGGCCTAGCCTCACCTGCCAGTATACACTGTCCAAGAGCCTGGCCTAGCCTCACCTGTCAGTGTACACCGTCCAAGAGCCTGGCCTAGCCTCACCTGTCAGTATACACTGTCCAAGAGCCTGGCCTAGCCTCACCTGTCAGTGTACACCGTCCAAGAGCCTGGCCTAGCCTCACCTGTCAGTGTACACTGTCCAAGAGCCTGGCCTAGCCTCACCTGTCAGTGTACACCGTCCAAGAGCCTGGCCTAGCCTCACCTGTCAGCCTATTAGCCTTGCTGTATTTATCAGGTTATATATCTATTTTGAGATCGAATTCTTTATAGAATCTGGCCGTGAAGGTGTGGATGGAGGTGGCTTCCACAACCTCTTATTTCAGTAAATGAACAAATCCACAAGGGCCGTGACGAGGATTCGAACCTGCGTCCGAGAGCATCCCAGACGCTGCCTTAATCGACTGAGTTCTTCTTTCAGTACATTCCTCATGTTGACCACCCGTCCAGGGCGCGAGATTTCCCTTACATATCTTCGACACTTTCGCGCCTTCTCCTGCTGCTTCCTCCCACTTTAAGGAGGTTGTCCTTACGTGTAGGACAACACACAAGGACAATCTTGCCCGTGTGTGTTTTACAACAACTAGGTTCTCCTCAAGTGACTCTCTCCTGGAGGAGGTACTGGAGTGGTCTGAGGATCACCTTAATGGAACAGAGCATTCTCAGTCGAGTTGAGAATGGTCCAGGACGGACCGAAACGTCGTCGTCCCTTCACCTTCTAGTGTGTGGTCTGGTCAACATACTTCAGCCACGTTATTGTGACTCCTCGCCTGCACCAGAGCTCCTGGAGCTGGGAGCTATATAGAGCACTGCGAGACAGCTTCCACCAGCTGGGAGCTATATAGAGCACTGCGAGACAGCTTCCACCAGCTGGGAGCTATATAGAGCACTGCGAGACAGCTTCCACCAGCTGGGAGCTATATAGAGCACTGCGAGACAGCTTCCATCAGCTGGGAGCTATATAGAGCACTGCGAGACAGCTTCCACCAGCTGGGAGCTATATAGAGCACTGCGAGACAGCTTCCACCAGCTGGGAGCTATATAGAGCACTGCGAGACAGCTTCCACCAGCTGGGAGCTATATAGAGCACTGCGAGACAGCTTCCACCAGCTGGGAGCTATATAGAGCACTGCGAGACAGCTTCCATCAGCTGGGAGCTATATAGAGCACTGCGAGACAGCTTCCACCATCTGGGAGCTATATAGAGCACTGCGAGACAGCTTCCACCAGCTGGGAGCTATATAGAGCACTGCGAGATAGCTTCCACCAGCTGGGAGCTATATAGAGCACTACGAGACAGCTTCCACCAGCTGGGAGCTATATAGAGCACTGCGAGACAGCTTCCACCAGCTGGGAGCTATATAGAGCACTGCGAGACAGCTTCCACCAGCTGGGAGCT
>NC_091202.1:23699122-23701622 GCF_040958095.1 Procambarus clarkii | reverse complement strand
GCTTGAGCGCGGGAGGGAGGCGACGTGTCGCTTGAGCGGGGGAGGGAGGTGACGTGTCGCTTGAGCGCGGGAGGGAGGCGACGTGTCGCTTGAGCGGGGGAGGGAGGTGACGTGTCGCTTGAGCGGTCGAGGAAGACGACGTGTCGCTTGAGCGCGGGAGGGAGGCGACGTGTCGCTTGAGCGGGGGAGGGAGGTGACGTGTCGCTTGAGCGCGGGAGGGAGGCGACGTGTCGCTTGAGCGCGGGAGGGAGGCGACGTGTCGCTTGAGCGGGGGAGGGAGGTGACGTGTCGCTTGAGCGTCGAGGAAGTCAACGTGTCGCTTGAGCGTCGAGGAAGTCAACGTGTCGCTTGAGCGTCGAGGAAGTCAACGTGTCGCTTGAGCGGTCGAGGAAGACGACGTGTCGCTTGAGCGGGACATCAACACCCAGTTACCAATATTTACCTACGACATTTCTGACCACTTACGTATCACATATTATTGACGGGTCGTGTTGTAGAGGGCGCCACTCGCGACGGGTCAACGGCTCTTAATAATACAAGTAACCTTCCTCGTGACACATCTGCCATATGTGTCTTGTCACATTTCTACAACGTAACGTTTGGGCAAGTTACGGAGAGACGTATTGCTCGCATCTTAACTGCTGCCAACTGCTTTTCACTTAACTCGTAACAACCCTGTCTAACAACTACGGCTCAGCCGAGCTGAATATTATATTAACTATTCGTGTAATCGTAGTTTAATTCGTGTAATCGTAGTTTAATCGTTACAACTTATCAATCCACCAATTTTGATTGGTCAAACATAAATATGTGATTGATTGGTCACCTAATTTGATTGGTCACCTAATATGATTGGTCACCTAATATGATTGGTCACCTAATATGATTGGTCACCTAATATGATTGGTCACCTAATATGATTGGTCACCTAATATGATTGGTCACCTAATATGCTTGGTCACCTAATATGATTGGTCACCTAATATGATTGGTCACCTAATACGATTGGTCACCTAATATGATTGGTCACCTAATATGATTGGTCACCTAATACGCTTGGTCACCTAATATGATTGGTCACCTAATATGATTAGTCACCTAATACGATTGGTCACCTAATATGATTAGTCACCTAATTTGATTGGTCACCTAATATGATTGGTCACCTAATACGATTGGTCACCTAATATGATTGGTCACCTAATTTGATTGGTCACCTAATATGATTGGTCACCTAATTTGATTGGTCACCTAATATGATTGGTCACCTAATTTGATTGGTCACCTAATATGATTGGTCACCTAATATGATTGGTCACCTAATTTGATTGGTCACCTAATATGTGAAGGACATACCTAGGTGGACAAAAATCACACCATTCACTCCACTCTCTATAAATTAATAAATTAATAACAATTTAAATATAAATCATATAATAGCCCCCCAAAATAATAGACGATCATTGGTGCGGAAGTTCGCGGTACTGTGCACGTTTAGTGGTGATCCTGGCCGGCATGGGTTCGAATCCTGGCCGGGTGAGTTAGAGTTCTAAGAGCTCTATGGCTTGCGTGTTCCTGCAGCTTTCTCACATCATATAATAAATAAATTATTAGTAATAATTAAGTAAATAGTTAAGTCCTGCTTGAGAATTTTCCCCCCCATGCCGCTCTCGAAGCTGATCTACGCCTGTCTCGGCTGGTATAGGACCATCACAGTCGTTATAAGCCGTTCAGAGTCGTATTTACGACGTTCAGAGTCGTATATACGACGTTCAGAATCGTATATACGCCGTTCAGAGTCGTGTAGGCCGTTCAGAGTCGTATATACGACGTTCAGAATCGTATATACGCCGTTCAGAGTCCGTTCAGAGTCGTGTAGGCCGTTTAGAGTAGTATAGGTCGTTCAGAGTCGTATATACGACGTTCAGAGTCGTATATACGCCGTTCAGAGTCGTGTAGGCCGTTCAGAGTCGTATTTACGCCGTTCACAGTCGTATTTACGCCGTTCAGAGTGTGAGGTTGGTACCCCTGGTGCAGCTGTCCTGTGTGAGGTTGGTAACCCTGGTGCAGCTGTCCAGTGTAAGGTTGGTACCCCTGGTGCAGCTGTCCAGTGTAAGGTTGGTACCCCTGGTGCAGCTGTCTAGTGTGAGGTTGGTACCCCTGGTGCAGCTGTCCTGTGTGAGGTTGGTACCCCTGGTGCAGCTGTCCAGTGTGAGGTTGGTACCCCTGGTGCAGCTGTCCAGTGTGAGGTTGGTACCCCTGGTGCAGCTGTCCAGTGTGAGGTTGGTACCCCTGGTGCAGCTGTCCTGTGTGAGGTTGGTACCCCTGGTGCAGCTGTCCTGTGTGAGGTTGGTACCCCTGGTGCAGCTGTCTAGTGTAAGGTTGGTACCCCTGGTGCAGCTGTCCTGTGTGAGGTTGGTACCCCTGGTGCAGCTGTCCTGTGTGAGGTTGGTACCCCTGGTGCAGCTGTCTAGTGTAAGGTTGGTACCCATGGTGCAGC
>NC_091202.1:23689122-23694122 GCF_040958095.1 Procambarus clarkii | reverse complement strand
TGGAGAGGGTGTTGCTTGGGTCAATAGTGGTGGTGGACAGGGTGTTGCTTGGGTCAATAGTGGTGGTGGAGAGGGTGTTGCTTGGGTCAATAGTGGTGGTGGAGAGGGTGTTGCTTGGGTCAATAGTGGTGATGGAGAGGGTGTTGCTTGGGTCAATAGTGGTGATGGAGTGTTGTTTGGGTCAATAGTGGTGATGGAGAGGGTGTTGCTTGGGTCAATAGTGGTGATGGAGTGTTGTTTGGGTCAATAGTGGTGATGGAGAGGGTGTTGCTTGGGTCAATAGTGGTGGTGGAGAGGGTGTTGCTTGGGTCAATAGTGGTGATGGAGAGGGTGTTGTTTGGGTCAATAGTGGTGATGGAGAGGGTGTTGCTTGGGTCAATAGTGGTGATGGAGAGGGTGTTGCTTGGGTCAATAGTGGTGATGGAGAGGGTGTTGTTTGGGTCAATAGTGGTGATGGAGAGGGTGTTGCTTGGGTCAATAGCGGTGATGGAGTGTTGTTTGGGTCAATAGTGGTGATGGAGAGGGTGTTGCTTGGGTTAATAGTGGTGATGGAGAGGGTGTTGCTTGGGTCAATAGTGGTGATGGAGTGTTGCTTGGGTCAATAGTGGTGGTGGAGAGGGTGTTGCTTGGGTCAATAGTGGTGATGGAGTGTTGCTTGGGTCAATAGTGGTGATGGAGAGGGTGTTGTTTGGGTCAATAGTGGTGATGGAGAGGGTGTTGCTTGGGTCAATAGTGGTGATGGAGTGTTGCTTGGGTCAATAGTGGTGGTGGAGAGGGTGTTGCTTGGGTCAATAGTGGTGGTGGAGAGGGAGTTGTTTGGGTCAATAGTGGTGATGGAGTGTTGTTTGGGTCAATAGTGGTGGTGGAGAGGGAGTTGCTTGGGTCAATAGTGGTGATGGAGAGGGTGTTGCTTGGGTCAATAGTGGTGGTGGAGAGGGAGTTGCTTGGGTCAATAGTGGTGGTGGAGAGGGTGTTGCTTGGGTCAATAGTGGTGATGGAGTGTTGCTTGGGTCAATAGTGGTGATGGAGTGTTGTTTGGGTCAATAGTGGTGATGGAGTGTTGTTTGGGTCAATAGTGGTGATGGAGTGTTGTTTGGGTCAATAGTAGTGATGGAGTGTTGCTTGGGTCAATAGTGGTGATGGAGTGTTGTTTGGGTCAAAAGTGGTGATGGAGTGTTGTTTGGGTCAATAGTGGTGATGGAGTGTTGCTTGGGTCAATAGTGGTGATGGAGTGTTGCTTGGGTCAATAGTGGTGATGGAGTGTTGCTTGGGTCAATAGTGGTGATGGAGTGTTGTTTGGGTCAATAGTGGTGATGGAGTGTTGTTTGGGTCAATAGTGGTGATGGAGTGTTGCTTGGGTCAATAGTGGTGTTGGAGTGTTGCTTGGGTCAATAGTGGTGATGGAGTGTTGCTTGGGTCAATAGTGGTGATGGAGTGTTGTTTGGGTCAATAGTGGTGATGGAGTGTTGTTTGGGTCAATAGTGGTGATGGAGTGTTGTTTGGGTCAATAGTGGTGATGGAGTGTTGCTTGGGTCAATAGTGGTGATGATGTGTTGCTTGGGTCAATAGTGGTGATGGAGTGTTGCTTGGGTCAATAGTGGTGATGGAGTGTTGCTTGGGTCAATAGTGGTGATGGAGTGTTGTTTGGGTCAATAGTGGTGGTGGAGTGTTGCTTGGGTCAATAGTGGTGATGGAGTGTTGTTTGGGTCAATAGTGGTGGTGGAGTGTTGCTTGGGTCAATAGTGGTGGTGGAGTGTTGCTTGGGTCAATAGTGGTGGTGGAGTGTTGCTTGGGTCAATAGTGGTGATGGAGTGTTGTTTGGGTCAATAGTGGTGGTGGAGTGTTGCTTGGGTCAATAGTGGTGGTGGAGTGTTGTTTGGGTCAATAGTGGTGATGGAGTGTTGTTTGGGTCAATAGTGGTGATGGAGTGTTGCTTGGGTCAATAGTGGTGATGGAGTGTTGTTTGGGTCAATAGTGGTGATGGAGTGTTGCTTGGGTCAATAGTGGTGATGGAGTGTTGTTTGGGTCAATAGTGGTGATGGAGTGTTGCTTGGGTCAATAGTGGTGATGAAGTGTTGTTTGGGTCAATAGTGGTGATGGAGTGTTGCTTGGGTCAATAGTGGTGATGGAGTGTTGTTTGGGTCAATAGTGGTGATGGAGTGTTGCTTGGGTCAATAGTGGTGATGGAGTGTTGTTTGGGTCAATAGTGGTGATGGAGTGTTGCTTGGGTCAATAGTGGTGATGAAGTGTTGTTTGGGTCAATAGTGGTGATGGAGTGTTGCTTGGGTCAATAGTGGTGATGGAGTGTTGTTTGGGTCAATAGTGGTGATGGAGTGTTGCTTGGGTCAATAGTGGTGATGGAGTGTTGTTTGGGTCAATAGTGGTGATGGAGTGTTGCTTGGGTCAATAGTGGTGGTGGAGTGTTGTTTGGGTCAATAGTGGTGATGGAGTGTTGCTTGGGTCAATAGTGGTGGTGGAGTGTTGTTTGGGTCAATAGTGGTGATGGAGTGTTGTTTGGGTCAATAGTGGTGATGGAGTGTTGCTTGGGTCAATAGTGGTGATGGAGTGTTGTTTGGGTCAATAGTGGTGATGGAGTGTTGTTTGGGTCAATAGTGGTGATGGAGTGTTGTTTGGGTCAATAGTGGTGATGGAGTGTTGCTTGGGTCAATAGTGGTGATGGAGTGTTGCTTGGGTCAATAGTGGTGATGGAGTGTTGTTTGGGTCAATAGTGGTGGTGGAGAGGGAGTTGCTTGGGTCAATAGTGGTGATGGAGTGTTGTTTGGGTCAATAGTGGTGGTGGAGAGGGAGTTGCTTGGGTCAATAGTGGTGATGGAGTGTTGTTTGGGTCAATAGTGGTGGTGGAGAGGGAGTTGCTTGGGTCAATAGTGGTGATGGAGTGTTGTTTGGGTCAATAGTGGTGATGGAGTGTTGCTTGGGTCAATAGTGGTGATGGAGTGTTGTTTGGGTCAATAGTGGTGGTGGAGAGGGAGTTGCTTGGGTCAATAGTGGTGATGGAGTGTTGTTTGGGTCAATAGTGGTGATGGAGTGTTGTTTGGGTCAATAGTGGTGATGGAGTGTTGCTTGGGTCAATAGTGGTGATGGAGTGTTGTTTGGGTCAATAGTGGTGATGGAGTGTTGTTTGGGTCAATAGTGGTGATGGAGTGTTGTTTGGGTCAATAGTGGTGATGGAGTGTTGCTTGGGTCAATAGTGGTGATGGAGTGTTGTTTGGGTCAATAGTGGTGGTGGAGAGGGAGTTGCTTGGGTCAATAGTGGTGATGGAGTGTTGTTTGGGTCAATAGTGGTGATGGAGTGTTGTTTGGGTCAATAGTGGTGATGGAGTGTTGCTTGGGTCAATAGTGGTGATGGAGTGTTGTTTGGGTCAATAGTGGTGATGGAGAGGGAGTTGCTTGGGTCAATAGTGGTGATGGAGTGTTGCTTGGGTCAATAGTGGTGATGGAGAGGGAGTTGCTTGGGTCAATAGTGGTGATGGAGAGGGTGTTGCTTGGGTCAATAGTGGTGATGGAGAGGGAGTTGCTTGGGTCAATAGTGGTGATGGAGAGGGTGTTGCTTGGGTCAATAGTGGTGATGGAGAGGGAGTTGCTTGGGTCAATAGTGGTGATGGAGAGGGAGTTGCTTGGGTCAATAGTGGTGATGGAGAGGGAGTTGCTTGGGTCAATAGTGGTGATGGAGAGGGTGTTGCTTGGGTCAATAGTGGTGATGGAGAGGGAGTTGCTTGGGTCAATAGTGGTGATGGAGAGGGAGTTGCTTGGGTCAATAGTGGTGATGGAGAGGGAGTTGCTTGGGTCAATAGTGGTGATGGAGAGGGAGTTGCTTGGGTCTATAGTGGTGATGGAGAGGGAGTTGCTTGGGTCAATAGTGGTGATGGAGAGGGAGTTGCTTGGGTCAATAGTGGTGATGGAGAGGGAGTTGCTTGGGTCAATAGTGGTGATGGAGAGGGAGTTGCTTGGGTCAATAGTGGTGATGGAGAGGGAGTTGCTTGGGTCAATAGTGGTGATGGAGAGGGAGTTGCTTGGGTCAATATTGGTGATGGAGAGGGAGTTGCTTGGGTCAATAGTGGTGATGGAGAGGGAGTTGCTTGGGTCAATAGTGGTGATGGAGAGGGAGTTGCTTGGGTCAATAGTGGTGATGGAGAGGGAGTTGCTTGGGTCAATAGTGGTGATGGAGAGGGAGTTGCTTGGGTCAATATAGTCAGGTCGAGAAAGCTTCAGACGTAACGAATCAACAAAACAAGTTGAACTTTTCCTTGATTCTATTCGACAGTGTTGCAGTTGTATCCTCTGATTTTTGTCTGTAGGGATAACGTTTCTATTAACAATATCTTTCAGGACCCTTTCCTCCGTTTTATGAGCTGTGGAAAAGAAGTTCCTGTAAAATAGTCTAATAGGGGGTATAGGTGTTGTGTTAGTTGTCTCTTCTGAGGTTGCATGGCTTTTCACTTTCCTTCTTATGATTCACTTTCCATCATAAGAAGGAAAGTGAAACGCCATGCAACCTCTGAAGAGACAACTAACACAACACCTATACCCCCTATTAGACTATTTTACAGAAACTTCTTTTCCACAGCTCATAAAACGGAGGAAAGGGTCCTGAAAGATATTGTTAATAGAAACGTTATCCCTACAGACAAAAATCAGAGGATACAACTGACGATTTACTATAAAACCAGAAAAACGGCCAGCCTACTCATGAGAAACTCTCCAGACACAAAACAGAACGCTTTAAAAGAGACTAACGTCGTCTATGCCTTCAAATGCCCACTTGGGGGACTGTAAGCTCCAAAAAACCCAGTATATAGGCAAGACAACAACATCTCTTTCTAGGCGTTTAACGATGCATAAGCAACAGGGCTCCATTAAGGAACATATAATCTCTTCCCACAACCAAACCATCGCCAGAGAAATCCTAGTAAACAACACAGAAATCATCGATAGATACAGCGATAGCAGGCGGCTTGACGTTTGCGAGGCACTACACATCA
>NC_091202.1:23659122-23684122 GCF_040958095.1 Procambarus clarkii | reverse complement strand
TGATCTCAGTATATGGGCACGACACTGCCAGCCTCAGTGATCTCAGTATATGGGCACGACACAAATATATCTACATGGTGCCTACCAGTGCCCAGACAACACAACTGTGTCACGGGTTGACAGCCCCTTCACACCAACCACGTCCTGGTGATTCAGTCACTACATCACCTTCAACCAGTCCATCATCGTCACCCCATCAGCATCAATATATCAAAGGTCAACATTAACTCCTTGACTATCAATAGTAATGACCCTGTGACATTTTCTGCCTCTGTCATCCTTCCTGAGAGCCATTGTGGATACTTTTCTTCGTTTTCTAAGTCTCTTTTGACCTTTTTTTAAAGGATTTCTGGCTTTTAATTGTGTCTCTTTATCAAATGACGGTTTAATTAACGCATATTGTCGCTACTGCGGTGTTCTGCTCGCCTCAACCACCTCTGTTTTTGCAAGTTATTTGTCGCTTTCTTTGTTTATTTGTTTTGTTTGTTGACTGTTTCATTTTTAGTTGCTATATTTTGTTCAGTAATTATCAGTTTCCGTGATGTTAATGTTGAGGGGGAGTAGTTCATGGTAGTTAATGTTGAGGGGAGTAGTTCATGGTAGTTAATGTTGTGGGGGAGTAGTTCATGGTAGTTAATGTTGTGGGGGGACTAGTTCATGGTAGTTAATGTTGAGGGGGACTAGTTCATGGTAGTTAATGTTGAGGGGAGTAGTTCATGGTAGTTAATGTTGAGGGGAGTAGTTCATGGTAGTTAATGTTGTGGGGGGACTAGTTCATGGTAGTTAATGTTGAGGGGGACTAGTTCATGGTAGTTAATGTTGAGGGGGACTAGTTCATGGTAGTTAATGTTGAGGGGGAGTAGTTCATGGTAGTTAATGTTGTGGGGGGACTAGTTCATGGTAGTTAATGTTGAGGGGGACTAGTTCATGGTAGTTAATGTTGTGGGGGGACTAGTTCATGGTAGTTAATGTTGTGGGGGTCTAGTTCATGGTAGTTAATGTTGAGGGGGACTAGTTCATGGTAGTTAATGTTGTGGGGGCTAGTTCATGGTAGTTAATGTTGAGGGGGAGTAGTTCATGGTAGTTAATGTTGAGGGGAGTAGTTCATGGTAGTTAATGTTGAGGGGGAGTAGTTCATGGTAGTTAATGTTGAGGGGAGTAGTTCATGGTAGTTAATGTTGAGGGGAGTAGTTCATGGTAGTTAATGTTGAGGGGAGTAGTTCATGGTAGTTAATGTTGTGGGGGTCTAGTTCATGGTAGTTAATGTTGAGGGGGACTAGTTCATGGTAGTTAATGTTGTGGGGGCTAGTTCATGGTAGTTAATGTTGAGGGGAGTAGTTCATGGTAGTTAATGTTGTGGGGGTCTAGTTCATGGTAGTTAATGTTGAGGGGGACTAGTTCATGGTAGTTAATGTTGAGGGGGACTAGTTCATGGTAGTTAATGTTGAGGGGAGTAGTTCATGGTAGTTAATGTTGAGGGGAGTAGTTCATGGTAGTTAATGTTGAGGGGAGTAGTTCATGGTAGTTAATGTTGAGGGGGAGTAGTTCATGGTAGTTAATGTTGAGGGGAGTAGTTCATGGTAGTTAATGTTGAGGGGAGTAGTTCATGGTAGTTAATGTTGTGGGGGGACTAGTTCATGGTAGTTAATGTTGAGGGGGACTAGTTCATGGTAGTTAATGTTGAGGGAGAGTAGTTCATGGTAGTTAATGTTGAGGGGAGTAGTTCATGGTAGTTAATGTTGTGGGGGGACTAGTTCATGGTAGTTAATGTTGTGGGGGGACTAGTTCATGGTAGTTAATGTTGTGGGGGACTAGTTCATGGTAGTTAATGTTGAGGGGGACTAGTTCATGGTAGTTAATGTTGAGGGGGGACTAGTTCATGGTAGTTAATGTTGTGGGGGAGTAGTTCATGGTAGTTAATGTTGAGGGGGGCTAGTTCATGGTAGTTAATGTTGAGGGGGACTAGTTCATGGTAGTTAATGTTGTGGGGGGACTAGTTCATGGTAGTTAATGTTGAGGGGGACTAGTTCAAGGTAGTTAATGTTGTGGGGGACTAGTTCATGGTAGTTAATGTTGTGGGGGACTAGTTCATGGTAGTTAATGTTGAGGGGGACTAGTTCATGGTAGTTAATGTTGTGGGGAGTAGTTCATGGTAGTTAATGTTGAGGGGAGTAGTTCATGGTAGTTAATGTTGTGGGGGAGTAGTTCATGGTAGTTAATGTTGTGGGGACTAGTTCATGGTAGTTAATGTTGAGGGGGAGTAGTTCATGGTAGTTAATGTTGAGGGGGAGTAGTTCATGGTAGTTAATGTTGTGGGGGAGTAGTTCATGGTAGTTAATGTTGTGGGGACTAGTTCATGGTAGTTAATGATGTGAGAACTAGTTCATGGTAGTTAATGTTGTGGGGGACTAGTTCATGGTAGTTAATGTTGTGGGGGACTAGTTCATGGTAGTTAATGTTGAGGGGGTCTAGTTCATGGTAGTTAATGTTGTGGGGGGGACTAGTTCATGGTAGTTAATGTTGTGGGGGACTAGTTCATGGTAGTTAATGTTGTGGCGGACTAGTTCATGGTAGTTAATGTTGTGGGGGGGACTAGTTCATGGTAGTTAATGTTGTGGGGAGTAGTTCATGGTAGTTAATGTTGTGGTGGACTAGTTCATGGTAGTTAATGTTGTGGGGAGTAGTTCATGGTAGTTAATGTTGTGGGGGACTAGTTCATGGTAGTTAATGTTGTGGGGGACTAGTTCATGGTAGTTAATGTTGTGGGGAGTAGTTCATGGTAGTTAATGTTGTGGGGGAGTAGTTCATGGTAGTTAATGTTGAGGGGGACTAGTTCATGGTAGTTAATGTTGTGGGGGACTAGTTCATGGTAGTTAATGTTGTGGGGGGGGACTAGTTCATGGTAGTTAATGTTGTGGGGGACTAGTTCATGGTAGTTAATGTTGAGGGGGACTAGTTCATGGTAGTTAATGTTGTGGGGGAGTAGTTCATGGTAGTTAATGTTGAGGGGGGAGTAGTTCATGGTAGTTAATGTTGAGGGGGGACTAGTTCATGGTAGTTAATGTTGAGGGGACTAGTTCATGGTAGTTAATGTTGTGGGGGAGTAGTTCATGGTAGTTAATGTTGAGGGGGACTAGTTCATGGTAGTTAATGTTGAGGGGGGACTAGTTCATGGTAGTTAATGTTGAGGGGGACTAGTTCATGGTAGTTAATGTTGTGGGGACTAGTTCATGGTAGTTAATGTTGTGGGGACTAGTTCATGGTAGTTAATGTTGAGGGGGACTAGTTCATGGTAGTTAATGTTGAGGGGGCTAGTTCATGGTAGTTAATGTTGAGGGGACTAGTTCATGGTAGTTAATGTTGAGGGGGACTAGTTCATGGTAGTTAATGTTGTGGGGGACTAGCTCATGGTAGTTAATGTTGAGGGGGACTAGTTCATGGTAGTTAATGTTGTGGGGGACTAGTTCATGGTAGTTAATGTTGTGTGGGGAGTAGTTCATGTTAGTTAATGTTGAGGGGGAGTAGTTCATGGTAGTTAAGTCTAAGTGATGTGGAGTATTATTGATTCATCTGTAAATTGAGTTGAGTTACTTTTACGATTTACAGAGTTCACTAAAATGCATTTTTTATGATTTTTCAAGTTTAAGACGATTTAGTGAGGATGTCACCAGTTTTTATCAGAATTTAATAACGAAGTGAACGCCAAGAGTTCTGAATGAGAGTTCTCTTTTGTGTGAGACTTTTTTTAAAGAGGGTTTAAACTACGGGCTCACCATAGCCCGTGCTACTTGCCCCACTCCTGTGCCAGGTAAGTTACG
Organism: Procambarus clarkii; assembly: GCF_040958095.1. Taxonomy (NCBI): domain Eukaryota; kingdom Metazoa; phylum Arthropoda; class Malacostraca; order Decapoda; family Cambaridae; genus Procambarus; species Procambarus clarkii. Next base: position 23,680,304 of record NC_091202.1, on the reverse strand, counting down.
GGCTCACCATAGCCCGTGCTACTTGCCCAGCTCCTGTGCCAGGTAAGTTACGGGCTCACCATAGCCCGTGCTACTTGCCCGCTGGTTCAAAGCAACTGGTTCTCTTAACAACTGGTTCTCTTAACAACTGGTTCTCTAAGCAACTGGTTCTCTACTGAATTCAGGTAAATTCACATTATTGATCCACCGCTCTCAGTCAACTCCTGTGTTGTATTATACAAGCATACAGTGTGTAGGTCGTCATTGTTTAATACTTAATACATTGTTTAATAATTTAATACGAAACTGTATTTTGTATTTGTTAATTTATACAGTGAAGGTGAAATTATATCATCCCGAAACTCTCCCCAAAAATCTATATATAAAAATTTATTTTATCCATAAAAATACATTTTTAGACGGAGCAAAAATAAATGAATTGCCATCGAAACTTTTTGCCGTCTCGTAGGTTCAAAATTGGACCACCACACAATATATAACAAAAGTGCTTTTGAAATAGTGACCCGAGTCTGTTTCGAGTCTCTAGGGGGCAGCATTTTTTTTACTAGAGGTCTGGCGGAGGTCAATATAGTTTTGCAAGAGATCAATATGTTATTGATCTCATTTCATATTCGTAATTTTATTATAGTTCATGGTAGTGTTTAAATTCATATTATACAGGCAAGTTTTTCTTCTCTTTTTTGTTTAAATATCTTTTCTACTATGTTAACCTGCCAAACATACAGTGCAACTACGACGTTGGTACAACGTTTGAACAAGTTTTAACACCTCCTAACCAGTTATAACAACCAATATAGCGAGTTGTAACAACGTTCTAATACGTCATAAACACGTTAAGCCAAGATGGAACAACTTTATTACAAGTTGTAACAAGCGGAAAATAGAGACAGTTACGGTTTGTGTTTCCAGGGATAGACCATCTTGCCTCGTAGGTGGAAAAACCCCACAGCCCGTTCTCGCACTTGCTTATAGTCAATATTGGCTTATTTAATAAGTGCATATGTGACATGCTAATTGATTGTAAATATTTTAGTTTACCTTACTTATTTTTAGTTTACCTAACCTATCAACGGTATAGGTTAAGTAATAATTGTAATTAAGAAGCAATAAGATGCTTATCTTAACATACTAAGAAGGTTAGGTGAGGTCGGTGTTTTCTATGAAGCTTTTCAAGGTAAACTAAAATATTTACAATCAATTAGTATGTCAAATATGCACTTATTAAATAAGGGGGAAAACAACTTTCCAGTGTAGCAACAACGTCTGCAAAACTAACAAGACACTTCACGACAAATCAGTCATGTGAAGTATAAGTGCTGATTACTATTAAAAGTAAAATTATCAACCCAATATAAGGAGAGTACAACTGCTGTGAATCGAGTGGGAATGAAAAGATTCAGTCAGCAAGTTACTTGGTAGCAAAAATTATTGCACAGAAAAGGAATAGACACAGTTGAAGAGAACCTGAGAGAGCCAGCATGATAGCGCGTAAAACAGTTGGGCAAAATGCAATACGATAAATTGGATGTTCCACTAACTATAACATAACGGATACGATGAGTATATCATCAGACGCGATTCGTCATCATCTCCTGATGCTGCTGAGGTTTTTGTTTGTGATGAATTGAAAATGAGGATCTTTTCTGAACAGGCTGATGAGTCGGATGTTAAAGATAGATGTAACGATGCAGCCTTGTTAAGACTTGTTAATGAAGCTGAAATTCATGAAAACTTTTATGCTGAAAAGAACTGTCAAAGACAAGCAGAGGAATATATGTATTGACCTTGTTTATGGGAAGTATTGACCTTGTTTATGAGAAGTATTGACCTTGTTAATGGGAAGTATTGACCTTGTTTGTGGGAAGTGTTGACCTTGTTTATTGGAAGTATTGACCTTGTTTATGGGAAGTATTGACCTTGTTTATGAGAAGTATTGACCTTGTTTATGGGAAGTATTGACCGTGTTTATGGGAAGTATTGACCTTGTTTATGGGAAGTATTGACCTTGTTTATGGGAAGTATTGACCTTGTTTATGGGAAGTATTGACCTTGTTGATGTGAAGTATTGACCTTGTTGATGTGAAGTATTGACCTTGTTGATGTGAAGTATTGACCTTGTTGATGTGAAGTATTGACCTTGTTTGTGGGAAGTATTGACCTTGTTTATGGGAAGTATTGACCTTGTTTATGGGAAGTATCGACCTTGTTTATGGGAAGTGTTGACCTTGTTGATGGGAAGTATTGACCTTGTTGATGTGAAGTATTGACCTTGTTGATGTGAAGTATTGACCTTGTTGATGTGAAGTATTGACCTTGTTTATGGGAAGTATTGACCTTGTTTATGGGAAGTATTGACCTTGTTTATGGGAAGTGTTGACCTTGTTTATGGGAAGTACTGACCTTGTTTATGGGAAGTATTGACCTTGTTTATGGGAAGTATTGACCTTGTTTGTGGGAAGTATTGACCTTGTTTATGGGAAGTATTGACCTTGTTTATGGGAAGTATTGACCTTGTTTATGGGAAGTATTGACCTTGTTTATGGGATGTATTGACCTTGTTTATGGGAAGTATTGACCTTGTTTATGGGAAGTATTGACCTTGTTTATGGGAAGTATTGACCTTGTTTATGGGAAGTATTGACCTTGTTTGTGGGAAGTATTGACCTTGTTTATGGGAAGTATTGACCTTGTTTATGGGAAGTATTGACCTTGTTTATGGGAAGTATTGACCTTGTTTATGGGATGTATTGACCTTGTTTATGAGAAGTATTGACCTTGTTTATGGGAAGTATTGACCTTGTTTATGGGAAGTATTGACCTTGTTTATGGGAAGTATTGACCTTGTTTATGGGAAGTATTGACCTTGTTTATGGGAAGTATTGACCTTGTTTATGGGAAGTATTGACCTTGTTTATGGGAAGTATTGACGCTAAAAGGCCACTAAAGCAGTCAGGGTTATCTTGAGGTTATCTTGAGATGATTTCGGGGCTTTTAGTGTCCCCGCGGCCCGGTCCTCGACCAGGCCTCCACCCCCAGGAAGCAGCCCGTGACAGCTGACTAACACCCAGGTACCTATTTTACTGCTAGGTAACAGGGGCATAGGGTGAAAGAAACTCTGCCCATTGTTTCTCGCCGGCGCCCGGGATCGAACCCAGGACCTTGAGCAAATAAAATAATGAGGCCCGAGCCACTGAAGCTATGCCTCTACACTCACAACATTCACTCATTAGTATAAATGAGTTTAATCACAACTTTGACTTAACTCATTTATATTAACTTTGTTTCCTTCGGTATAATCATTCACTTATCCAACTTATCCGCCATAAATTTTTCTATTTCTTTAATAACTTCGTCCTTGATAACAACCAAACTAGGCAATCTGTCCTCTTCCCCACCAATATAGACTTAATATATAGTTCTTGTTTAGTAAATACAGACACAAAATATGTATTGAAAATACTTTTTATCTCCTTGTCATCTGACCTGTGTCTGTTTTTAATGGCTTAAGTCCAGTCCAGCGGGGGATAGTTAATGATGCCACTACAACAGCTTAGTGTCCAGCCAACGAGGGTAGTTTACTCCAGATCGTTGTCCTGGACTACAGTAAGGGAAGGGCACTATCAGGGGAGAGCAGCATGCCATTTTGACTATATCCTATAGATGTATAGGAAAATATATACACCGAGAATGGGTATATTTCTTCGTATATATATATATATATATATATATATATATATATATATATATATATATATATATATATATATATATATATATATATATATATATATATCCCTTGTGTTTGGCTAATTGCTGATGCTTCTAGAGATAAATCTCATGTATCCTAATTTTTTGTTATTCAATAATGTACATTATTGTATAACAATATTGCAGTTATTGTCATTCATTTGTGAAGTTTTTAATTTCAGGTTATGCAATTTAGAATCTAATTATCAACTGTTTTTGTGTGGCGTTCAGTTATGATTTGTGTTTTAAATTGTAATTTAAGTTTTTTTATTTTTTGACCTGATGTATGATGTATATCCTCGTGGCGGAACCGTTTAGGCATTGTGTCTGCAATGTTTGACGCAATTGGCTGTTTTCTTTGTTCACGTGTTATTTCTTGATTGATAAATGATTCTTGTAATATTTAATAAGAATAAAGGGAGCAGTAGATGGATATATCCACGTACATCTATCCCTCCTCCACACCAGTATCTATCCACGTACATCCATCCCTCCTCCACAACAGTATCTATCCACGTACATCCATCACTCCTCCACACCAGTATCTATCCACGTACATCCATCCCTCCTCCACACCAGTATCTATCCACGTACATCCATCCCTCCTCCACACCAGTATCTATCCACGTACATCCATCCCTCCTCCACACCAGTATCTATCCACGTACATCCATCCCTCCTCCACACCAGTATTTATCCACATACATCCATCCCTCCTCCACACCAGTATCTATCCACATACATCCATCCATCCTCCACACCAGTATCTATCCACGTACATCCATCCCTCCTCCACAACAGTATCTATCCACGTACATCCATCCCTCCTCCACACCAGTATCTATCCACATACATCCATCACTCCTCCACAACAGTATCTATCCACATACATCCATCCCTCCTCCACAACAGTATCTATCCACATACATCCATCCCTCCTCCACACCAGTATCTATCCACGTACATCCATCCCTCCTCCACAACAGTATCTATCCACATACATCCATCCTTCCTCCACACCAGTATCTATCCACGTACATCCATCCTTCCTCCACACCAGTATCTATCCACATACATCCATCCCGAATCCAAATTTATCCAATTTACATTCAGTGATTCTCAACAAAATAGTTAACACTTTACCCACATCTATCCAGCCCCATCCCCCGAGAGAGCACCACAGCCGTGTCGTCCTCGTCCCTCGTCCCTTGAGAGGCTGTAAGTCAAGCTCTGGTAATCTCCCTTCATATGGGAGGTTCAAAACTTCGCAGACTAGCCGTGAACACGTCCCTCGTGGGTCGTGTTCAAGTGAACTTGCGTCCTCTTGAACAATAGACAGACCAAAGGTGAACTGCATACATTGTCCCTTTCTTGTTAGTTCTCTCACGTGGTTAACACCTCACGTGGTTAACACATCACGTGGTTAACACATCACGTGGTTAACACCTCACGTGGTTAACACCTCACGTGGTTAACACCTCACGTGGTTAACACCTCACGTGGTTAACACCTCACGTGGTTAACACCTCACGTGGTTAACACCTCACGTGGTTAACACCTCACGTGGTTAACACCTCACGTGGTTAACACCTCACGTGGTTAACACATCACGTGGTTAACACCTCACGTGGTTAACACCTCACGTGGTTAACACCTCACGTGGTTAACACCTCACGTGGTTAACACCTCGCGTGGTTAACACATCACGTGGTTAACACCTCACGTGGTTAACACATCACGTGGTTAACACCTCACGTGGTTAACACATCACGTGGTTAACACCTCACGTGGTTAACACCTAACGTGGTTAACACATCACGTGGTTAACACCTCACGTGGTTAGCACCTCACGTGGTTAACACCTCACGTGGTTAACACATCACGTGGTTAACACCTCACGTGGTTAACACCTCACGTGGCTAACACATCACGTGGTTAACACATCACGTGGTTAACACATCACGTGGTTAACACCTCACGTGGTTAACACCTCACGTGGCTAACACATCACGTGGTTAACACATCACGTGGTTAACACCTCACGTGGCTAACACCTCACGTGGTTAACACATCACGTGGTTAACACATCACGTGGTTAACACCTCACGTGGCTAACACATCACGTGGTTAACACCTCACGTGGAATTCACTCTATTGTGATTTCTGTGTGTAATTTAGGGCGAAGAGGGAGAACGGTCTATAGACATAGCTCGGGTGCAGGGGGGAGTTGTGTAAACCCCTGGTTTGTGTCTCGGAGAGGCTGCAGGATCCAGTAAGTTCAGTAGAACTTCGGTTTCCACTCTTTTTGACCATGTCGTAGCTCAGTCGATTAAGGCAGCGTCTGGGATGCTCCTGGACGCAGGTTCGAATCCTCGTCACGGCCCCTGTGGATTTGTTCATTTGATGCATCACGTTAGTGTGATCTCTGTGTGTAATATAGTGAATCTGGTCAATCCAGGATGTGTGGTGGGGGGGTGAGGGGGTCCAGGATGTGTGGTGGGGGGGTGAAGGGGTCCAGGATGTGTAGTGGGGGGGTGAGGGGGTCCAGGATGTGTGGTGGGGGGGTGAGGGGGTCCAGGATGTGTGGTGGGGGTAGTGAGGGGGTTCAGGATGTGTGGTGGGGGTAGTGAGGGGGTCCAGGATGTATGGTGGGGGTGAGGGGGTCCAGGATGTGTGGTGGGGGGTGAGGGGGTCCAGGATGTGTGGTGGGGGGGTGAGGGGGTCCAGGATGTGTGGTGGGGGGGTGAAGGGGTCCAGGATGTGTGGTGGGGGGGTGAGGGGGTCCAGGATGTGTGGTGGGGGGGTGAGGGGGTCCAGGATGTGTGGTGGGGGTAGTGAGGGGGTCCAGGATGTGTGGTGGGGGTAGTGAGGGGGTCCAGGATGTGTGGTGGGGGTAGTGAGGGGGTCCAGGATGTGTGGTGGGGGGTGAGGGGGTCCAGGATGTGTGATGGGGGGGTGAGGGGGTCCAGGATGTGTGGTGGGGGGGGGTGAGGGGGTCCAGGATGTGTGGTGGGGGGGGGTGAAGGGGTCCAGGATGTGTGGTGGGGGGTGAGGGGGTCCAGGATGTGTGGTGAGGGGGTGAGGGGGTCCAGGATGTGTGGTGGGGGGGTGAGGGGGTCCAGGATGTGTGGTGGGGGGTGAGGGGGTCCAGGATGTGTGGTGGGGGGGTGAGGGGGTCCAGGATGTGTGGTGGGGGGTGAGGGGTCCAGGATGTGTGGTGGGGGGGTGAGGGGGTCCAGGATGTGTGGTGGGGGGTGAGGGGGTCCAGGATGTGTGGTGGGGGTAGTGAGGGGGTCCAGGATGTGTGGTGGGGGTAGTGAGGGGGTCCAGGATGTGTGGTGGGGGGGTGAAGGGGTCCAGGATGTGTGGTGGGGGGGTGAAGGGGTCCAGGATGTGTGGTGGGGGGGTGAGGGGGTCCAGGATGTGTGGTGGGGGATGAGGGGGTCCAGGATGTGTGGTGGGGGTAGTGAGGGGGTCCAGGATGTGTGGTGGGGGGGTGAAAGGGTCCAGGATGTGTGGTGGGGGTAGTGAGGGGGTCCAGGATGTGTGGTGGGGGGGTGAAAGGGTCCAGGATGTGTGGTGGGGGGGTGAAGGGGTCCAGGATGTGTGGTGGGGGTAGTGAGGGGGTCCAGGATGTGTGGTGGGGGGGTGAAAGGGTCCAGGATGTGTGGTGGGGGGGGTGAGGGGGTCCATGATGTGTGGTGGGGGGGGTGAAGGGGTCCAGGATGTGTGGTGGGGGGCTGAGAAGGTCCAGCTATTCCTACTGGTCCATATAACAGGCTCATGATATAAATGGGCCTCAAGGAATAGGTTTCAACTTAGCTTCACTTGTTCCTTATATGACAGTTCTCTATGTCTTAGTTTCAAAGAATATTCTCGTGAAATAACTGAGTTTCGAGGTGCAGGCTTCAAATGAGCTGAGGTAGGATAACAGCTCTTGCTTGCAGTTTCACAAGGATCGTCACTAGACAGCTCTAATGAATCCTAGACTTAGTTTAAATAAAAGAGAGAGAGAGAGAGAGAGAGAGAGAGAGAGAGAGAGAGAGAGAGAGAGAGAGAGAGAGAGAGAGAGAGAGAGAGAGAGAGAGAGAGAGAGAGACAGAGACAGAGAGAGAGAGACTAACACAGAGAGAGAGAGAGAGAGAGAGACTAACACAGAGAGAGAGAGAGAGAGACTAACACACACAGAGGGAGAGAAAGAGACAGAGACAGAGAGAGACACTAGACTAACACACACACACAGAGGGAGAGAGAGAGAGAGAGAGAGAGCAACACTACACACACACAGACAGAGGGAGAGTAATGGTATGCTCTATATAACTCGCGGATATAAACACATAAACAAATATTTGGTGTCGTTGCCGCCAGGCGGAGGAACTCCGGGTTTCTGTTGACATTCAGTTTGGCCGCCTTTGAGCCCCTCAGTCGGGGCCCAGGGTTGAACCTCTCTATTTGTCCTTCTCTTATCAGCCACTTGTTCCTTTGTCCTTATATTTTAGACTTTACCCACATTTTAAAGTGACATTTATATATATATATATATATATATATATATATATATATATATATATATATATATATATATATATATATATATATATATACATATATTAGTATATTTTGGTAGCAGTCTTTCCTGTAGACATATATTATTAAATATGACCGAAAAAGTAAGATTAATAATTCTAACACGAATTTTCTCAATCTTTCGTACATTACGCTTCACTGTTGGAGGTAAATCAAAAATCACTTCTCCAAAATTCATTTTTATTTCTAGTCTGACGCGACACGGGCGCGTTTCGTAAAACTTATTACATTTTCAAAGACTTCACAAATACACAACTGATTAGAACTTACGTATCTCTGCTATTATATCTACATTTGAGTGAGGTGGGAGGGATGATGTGGCATATAGTGATGTGGCATTAACACAAGACAGAACATGAGGGGATATTAATAGGGTATTAAAAGTATCAACACAAGACAGAACAGAAACAATGGGTATTGAATAGAAGTGTTTGTAGAAAGCCTATTGGTCCATATTTCTTGATGCTTCTATATTGGAGCGGAGTCTTGAGGTGGGTAGAATATAGTTGTGCAATAATTGGCTGTTGATTGCTGGTGTTGACTTCTTGATGTGTAGTGCCTCGCAAACGTCAAGCCGCCTGCTATCGCTGTATCTATCGATGATTTCTGTGTTGTTTACTAGGATTTCTCTGGCGATGGTTTGGTTATGGGAAGAGATTATATGTTCCTTAATGGAGCCCTGTTGCTTATGCATCGTTAAACGCCTAGAAAGAGATGTTGTTGTCTTGCCTATATACTGGGTTTTTTGGAGCTTACAGTCCCCAAGTGGGCATTTGAAGGCATAGACGACGTTAGTCTCTTTTAAAGCGTTCTGTTTTGTGTCTGGAGAGTTTCTCATGAGTAGGCTGGCCGTTTTTCTGGTTTTATAGTAAATCGTCAGTTGTATCCTCTGATTTTTGTCTGTAGGGATAACGTTTCTATTAACAATATCTTTCAGGACCCTTTCCTCCGTTTTATGAGCTGTGGAAAAGAAGTTCCTGTAAAATAGTCTAATAGGGGGTATAGGTGTTGTGTTAGTTGTCTCTTCAGAGGTTGCATGGCTTTTCACTTTCCTTCTTATGATGTCATCGAAGACATCATAAGAAGGAAAGTGAAAAGCCATGCAACCTCTGAAGAGACAACTAACACAACACCTATACCCCCTATTAGACTATTTTACAGGAACTTCTTTTCCACAGCTCATAAAACGGAGGAAAGGGTCCTGAAAGATATTGTTAATAGAAACGTTATCCCTACAGACAAAAATCAGAGGATACAACTGACGATTTACTATAAAACCAGAAAAACGGCCAGCCTACTCATGAGAAACTCTCCAGACACAAAACAGAACGCTTTAAAAGAGACTAACGTCGTCTATGCCTTCAAATGCCCACTTGGGGACTGTAAGCTCCAAAAAACCCAGTATATAGGCAAGACAACAACATCTCTTTCTAGGCGTTTAACGATGCATAAGCAACAGGGCTCCATTAAGGAACATATAATCTCTTCCCATAACCAAACCATCGCCAGAGAAATCCTAGTAAACAACACAGAAATCATCGATAGATACAGCGATAGCAGGCGGCTTGACGTTTGCGAGGCACTACACATCAAGAAGTCAACACCAGCAATCAACAGCCAATTATTGCACAACTATATTCTACCCACCTCAAGACTCCGCTCCAATATAGAAGCATCAAGAAATATGGACCAATAGGCTTTCTACAAACACTTCTATTCAATACCCATTGTTTCTGTTCTGTCTTGTGTTGATACTTTTAATACCCTATTAATATCCCCTCATGTTCTGTCTTGTGTTAATGCCACATCACTATATGCCACATCATCCCTCCCACCTCACTCAAATGTAGATATAATAGCAGAGATACGTAAGTTCTAATCAGTTGTATATTTGTGAAGTCTTTGAAAATGTAATAAGTTTTACGAAACGCGCCCGTGTCGCGTCAGACTAGAAATAAAAATGAATTTTGGAGAAGTGATTTTTGATTTACCTCCAACAGTGAAGCGTAATGTACGAAAGATTGAGAAAATTCGTGTTAGAATTATTAATCTTACTTTTTCGGTCATATTTAATAATATATATACATATATATATATATATATATATATGTATATATATATATATATATATATATATATATATATATATATATATATATATATATATATATATATATATATATATATATATATATATGTAATGTCTTCTGAAGCCCATAAGCAATCCAGCTGGGATCGCCCCATTGCCGACCAAGAAGCTGCGACAACACCACATGACACTGCCCGACTTAGAGCTGTAGCAGCTCCTCATGCTGGGGACTTCCTATTAGCAATCCACACTGAATACAGGTGTATTTGCGGCGAGGCAGAGGCCGACAGGTACGGACGGCCTGGCCTTCTCTGCCAAAGGACAGGAGGATGGCATGCAAGACACGGCGAGGTTAACGACGTTATTAAGAGAAGCCTTACCACAGTCGGTTGTCCAGCAGAGAGAGAGCCCCGTTACCTAATGTCCCGCAACTCTGATGAGCCTGTCGGTCGCCCAGACGGGATCACGGTGAACCCCTGGAAGAATGGTAGACAGTTGGTGTGGGACTGTCTGCCTTGTATCATGTTGCTCAAAGAAATACCATTAACGTGATGTATCAGTGAGAAGATTAGAAGGAGCCGTGAGGAGGATTCGAACCTGAAATCTGGGGTTCTCCCAAGCACACGCCTTAGACCGCTGCACCAAGTCATGGTGAGAAAATTGCAACCTGGGATTCAACTAGACCATATAGAGTTTTCAGTCGAATCCCAAATTACAATTACTTTTACCACGTCGTGGTGTAGTTGGCTAAGACGTTTGCTTGGGAGGACTCAGAGCTCAGGTTCGAATCCTGCTAATGGTTCATACTGATTTTCTCCAATATTACTTTTATTTGATTTCTTTCAGGATTCTGACTTTTGTTAATGTTCCTATGGATATTTTTCATTCTTCGTAAATACCTATCCAACCACTTGGGCTGGACGGTAGAGCGACAGACTCGCTTTATGCAGGTCAGCGTTCAATCCCCGAGTGTCACAAGTGGTTGGGCACCATTCCTTCCCCCCGTCCCATCCCTAATCCTTATACTGACCTCTCCCAAGTGCTATATAGTGCTATAGAGTGCTATATAGTGCTATAGAGTGCTATATAGTGCTATAGAGTGCTATATAGTGCTATAGAGTGCTATATAGTGCTATATAGTGCTATAGAGTGCTATATAGTGCTATAGAGTGCTATATAGTGCTATACAGTGCTATATAGTGCTATACAGTGATATACAGTGCTATATAGTGCTATACAGTGATATATAGTGCTATACAGTGCTATAGAGTGCTATAGAGTGCTATATAGTGCTATATAGTGCTATACAGTGCTATATAGTGCTATACAGTGCTATGAGTGCTATACAGTGCTATATAGTGCTATATAGTGCTATAGAGTGCTATATAGTGCTATACAGTGCTATAGAGTGCTATAGAGTGCTATATAGTGCTATATAGTGCTATAGAGTGCTATATCGTGCTATATAGTGCTATACAGTGCTATAGAGTGCTATAGAGTGCTATACAGTGCTATAGAGTGCTATAGAGTGCTATACAGTGCTATACAGTGCTATAGAGTGCTATACAGTGCTATAGAGTGCTATAGAGTGCTATACAGTGCTATACAGTGCTATAGAGTGCTATACAGTGCTATACAGTGCTATATAGTGCTATAGAGTGCTATATAGTGCTATATCGTGCTATATAGTGCTATACAGTGCTATAGAGTGCTATAGAGTGCTATACAGTGCTATACAGTGCTATACAGTGCTATAGAGTGCTATACAGTGCTATACAGTGCTATACAGTGCTATAGAGTGCTATACAGTGCTATAGAGTGCTATACAGTGCTATGCAGTGCTATACAGTGCTATAGAGTGCTATACAGTGCTATAGAGTGCTATACAGTGCTATACAGTGTTATAGAGTGCTATACAGTGTTATAGAGTGCTATACAGTGCTATAGAGTGCTATACAGTGTTATAGAGTGCTATACAGTGCTATAGAGTGCTATACAGTGTTATATAGTGCTATACAGTGCTATAGAGTGCTATACAGTGCTATACAGTGTTATAGAGTGCTATACAGTGCTATACAGTGTTATAGAGTGCTATACAGTGCTATACAGTGCTAATATCTTCTACCATCTGGACGGTGAAAAAACACTACATTACTTTATCTTTCCATTGTATTTCACCGACGTTTAGTCAGCACTGTGACGGGGATTATACACTGTAACACTAGTAGAGAGGTACAGTGACCTCAGCACTATACACTGTAACACTAGTAGAGAGGTACAGTGACCTCAGCACTGTACACTGTAACACTAGTAGAGAGGTACAGTGACCTCAGCACTATACACTGTAACACTAGTAGAGAGGTACAGTGACCTCAGCACTATACACTGTAACACTAGTAGAGAGGTACAGTGACCTCAGCACTGTACACTGTAACACTAGTAGAGAGGTACAGTGACCTCAGCACTATACACTGTAACACTAGTAGAGAGGTACAGTGACCTCAGCACTATACACTGTAACACTAGTAGAGAGGTACAGTGACCTCAGCACTATACACTGTAACACCGTAGAGAGGTACAGTGACCTCAGCACTATACACTGTAACACAGTAGAGAGGTACAGTGACCTCAGCACTATACACTGTAACACCAGTAGAGAGGTACAGTGACCTCAGCACTATACACTGTAACACCAGTAGACAGGTACAGTGACCTCAGCACTATACACTGTAACACCAGTAGACAGGTACAGTGACCTCAGCACTATACACTGTAACACCAGTAGACTGGTACAGTGACCTCAGCACTATACACTGTAACACTAGTAGAGAGGTACAGTGACCTCAGCACTATACACTGTAACACAGTAGAGAGGTACAGTGACCTCAGCACTATACACTGTAACACTAGTAGAGAGGTACAGTGACCTCAGCACTATACACTGTAACACCGTAGAGAGGTACAGTGACCTCAGCACTATACACTGTAACACAGTAGAGAGGTACAGTGACCTCAGCACTATACACTGTAACACCAGTAGACAGGTACAGTGACCTCAGCACTATACACTGTAACACCAGTAGACAGGTACAGTGACCTCAGCACTATACACTGTAACACCAGTAGACAGGTACAGTGACCTCAGCACTGTACACGGTAACACCAGTAGACAGATACAGTGACCTCAGCACTGTACACGGTAACACCAGTAGTCAACACAACATCAGTATAATAACAGCAATCAACGAGACACCAGCTCCGCTCCTGTGCCAGGTAAGTCCACTACGGGCTCACCATAGCCCGTGCTACTTGCCCCGCTCCTGTGCCAGGTAAGTCCACTACGGGCTCACCATAGCCCGTGCTACTTGCCCCGCTCCTGTGCCAGGTAAGTTACGGGCTCACCATAGCCCGTGCTACTTGTCCCGCTCCTGTGCCAGGTAAGTTACGGGCTCACCATAGCCCGTGCTACTTGTCCCACTCCTGTGCCAGGTAAGTTACGGGCTCACCATAGCCCGTGCTACTTGCCCCGCTCCTGTGCCAGGTAAGTTACGGGCTCACCATAGCCCGTGCTACTTGCCCCGCTCCTGTGCCAGGTAAGTTACGGGCTCACCATAGCCCGTGCTACTTGCCCCGCTACTGTGCCAGGTAAGTTACGGGCTCACCATAGCCCGTGCTACTTGGAACTCGTCCCCAGTAGCAGAATCTATAACAACAACAACAGCAGTGGCAGCTGTGGCGACCAATCCGATCCCACGGCACTGTGACTTATCTAGTTACTAGTTAGTTGAACACTGGCCCCTTGTGCCCTTACTGGAGATCAATAGGTTTCGCGGCGCAGTTTACCTGTCCTCTGGCCTGCCTGGAGGACGGAAGTGAACTGCCTGGTTAGTGTACGGACCATCGTTGACGAAGGACCAGGAGCAGAGGCCTGGAGCCAGATTCACGAAGCAGTTATACTCAAGTACTTACGAACGTGAACATCTTTCCTCAATCTTTGACGGCTTTGGTTACATTTATTAAACAGTTTACAAGCATGAAAACTTGCCAATCAACTGTTGTTATTGTTATAAACAGCCTCCTGGTGCTTCGGAGCTCATTAACTGTTTAATAATTGGAAACAAAGCCGCCAAAGATTGAGAAAAGATGTACTGGTTCGTAAGTGTTTGCGTAACTGCTTCGTGAATCTGGCCCCAGGTCGCACAAACCATTTAGGGATGCATCGTAAGTCCTGGTGATGGGGGAGATGCACAGTTTACCGGCGACACAAACTTGCACAACCGCTTCCAGCGGAAGCTTAACAGGATTTAATTTTATTCTGAACTCTCCTAAAGAAATACGAGGTCCCGCTTTCCGTCACCTGGTGGAGGAAGAGAGTCAAGACTGTTTGGCCTCCCTGGCCAGGGAAAGCCAAAGTAACACCCGAGTGAAGGCCTGGAGTTTCAGTTGGACAGCAGATAGATGTCTCTGGCATCCTTCCTATTAATGTCTGCTGGCTGCTCAGTACGTAGAGCTGTGGACAGCTGTTTATATGCTCTCTGGTTCGAGGCTCCAATGATCCAAACTGATAAATAAATCTAATTAAATAAATTATATCCAAAAAAATATGACCATCTCAGCAAACAGATTTTTTTTTATGTGATGAGAAGCGAGAGAAATTCTTCGTCGGAAAAGTCATTAGCAAGATGTTTCAAGGGAAGAGTTACTGAAGAACTCCGTGTTATTGTAAGCCTTGTAAACTGTGTGACCCAGCGACCAGGAGAGAGAGAGAGAGAGAGAGAGAGAGAGAGAGAGAGAGAGAGAGAGAGAGAGAGAGAGAGAGAGAGAGAGAGAGAAAGAGAGAGAGAGAGAGAGAGAGAGAGAGAGAGAGAGAGAGAGAGAGAGAGAGAGAGAGAGAGAGAGAGAGAGAGAGAGAGAGAGAGAGAAAGAGAGAGAGACAGACAGACAGACAGACTGACAGACAGGCAGACAGACAGACAGACAGACAGACAGACAGACAGAGAAATAGAGATAATTTAGCCAATCCTTGCCCTCGGGGGAGAGCTTAAGTTACACGAGGATGCCCAATCGTTACCCACTGAGGTCTGGGAACCTGAGTTTGGAGTAACTGAAATATTATTTACTCAGTTACAGGTCAACAGGAGTGACTCGTAAAGCATTGAGAGAGAAAGATAGGTTGATAGATTGATGGATAGATGGATAGGTAGATGGACGGAGGAATAGACAGAAAGACGGAAAGATATATTGATAGACAGATGGATATATGGAAGGATAGATGGATAGATAGAAGGACAGCTGGGAGACAGATAGGACTGGGCACTGCAGGGTACCCTCATAATGTATATAATATATATATATATATATATATATATATATATATATATATATATATATATATATATATATATATATATATATATATATATATATATATATATATATATATATTAGTATATTTTGGTAGCAGTCTTTCCTGTAGACATATATTATTAAATATGACCGAAAAAGTAAGATTAATAATTCTAACACGAATTTTCTCAATCTTTCGTACATTTCTTTTCACTGTTGGAGGTAATTCAAAAATCAATTCTCCAAAATTCATTTTTATTTCTAGTCTGACGCGACACTTGAGCGCGTTTCGTAAAACTTATTACATTTTCAAAGACTTTAGTTAACACATACACAACTGAATAGAACTTACACATCTCTGATTTTGTTTATATCTACATTTGAGTGAGGTGGATGGGGTGAGGTGGTATTTAATAAGGTATTAATTTCATCAACACAAGCCAGAACACGAAACAATGGGTATTGAAATGGAAGTGATTGTAGAAAGCCTATTGGTCCATATTTCTTGATGCTTCTATATTGGAGCGGAGTCTTGAGGTGGGTAGAATATAGTTGTGCATTAATTGGCTGTTGATTGCTGGTGTTGACTTCTTGATGTGTAACATCAAGTCATCAAGACTTGATGACACACTTAAATCATCAAATGACATCAAAACTTACACATCAAGAAGTCAACACCAGCAATCAACAGCCAATTAATGCACAACTATATTCTACCCACCTCAAGACTCCGCTCCAATATAGAAGCATCAAGAAATATGGACCAATAGGCTTTCTACAATCACTTCTATTCAATACCCATTGTTTCATGTTCTGGCTTGTGTTGATGAAATTAATACCTTATTAAATACCACCTCACCCCATCCACCTCACTCAAATGTAGATATAAACAAAATCAGAGATGTGTAAGTTCTATTCAGTTGTGTATGTGTTAACCAAAGTCTTTGAAAATGTAATAAGTTTTACGAAACGCACTCAAGTGTCGCGTCAGACTAGAAATAAAAATGAATTTTGGAGAATTGATTTTTGAATTACCTCCAACAGTGAAAAGAAATGTACGAAAGATTGAGAAAATTCGTGTTAGAATTATTAATCTTACTTTTTCGGTCATATTTAATAATATATATATATATATATATATATATATATATATATATATATATATATATATATATATATATATATATATATATATATATATATATATATATATATATATGGTAAATTTGTCTTTAAAAATGCAGGCGATGAGTCACAATAACGTGGCTGAAGTATGTTGACCAGACCACACACTAGAAAGTGAAGGGACGACGACGTTTCGGTCCGTCCTGGACCATTCTCAAGTCGATTGTGACTTGAGAAAACGTAAAGAGTGCCTTGCGAAACACATCCCTAGACCTCAGACCATCATGTCATGTAGAGACATGACATTACTTTACGCCTCTAATTACTTTACCTTTAGACAAACATTACCAGGTATCATCATGCAGAAACTTTATATATTATTACATTTTGAAAACACTTTTATCAATATTTGCAGATATTACGGTTTAATCTTTCGAGCAAACACTATATTTTAATGGAGACAATTAAAGTCTTCACGCTAATGTCCACAACAAAGTGACGGTAAACGTCGACTTAATTACTTCCAACATATCATTTGGCAAGAGTGCATGAGTACCATTATGCACTCTATTAGTACGTTCAGTTAAGTAGAGAGAGTTCTCTCTGCTTAAGAGACACTCACTCACTCAACTGAGAGAGAGTTCTCTCTGCTCAAGAGACACTCACTCACTCAACTGAGAGAGAGTTCTCTCTGCTCAAGAGACACTCACTCACTCAGCTGAGAGAGAGTTCTCTCTGCTTGAGAGACACTCACTCACTCAGCTGAGAGAGAGTTCTCTCTGCTTGAGAGACACTCACTCACTCAACTGAGAGAGAGTTCTCTCTGCTTAAGAGAGAGACACTCACTCACTCACTCAGCTGAGAGAGAGTTCTCTCTACTGCAAAGTTTAGAAAGTAATAATGAGGAAAATACTAAAAAGCAGCTAAAATAGTTTACAACGCGTCAAGCCGTGTTAGGTAATATCTCCACAGTGTTGAAGCAGTATTAACATTATATTCTATCAAGCAAATATGAATATTAGTTTGTTATATTCATGGAAAAATATATATATATATAGTTGGATCGTCTTTTGAAACCCAAACAATGAGTTTATAAACCCAAGTCTGTGTTCCAGGTCAATGTTTCTAGGTCAGTGTTTCCAGGTCAGTGTTTCTAGGTCAGTGTTTCAGGTTTGTGTTTCAGGTTAGTGTTTCAGGTTAGTGTTTCTAGGTCAGTGTTTCTAGGTCAGTGTTTCAGGTTTGTGTTTCAGGTTAGTGTTTCAGGTTAGTGTTTCTAGGTCAGTGTTTCTAGGTCAGTGTTTCTAGGTCAGTGTTTCTAGGTCAGTGTTTCAGGTTTGTGTTTCAGGTTAGTGTTTCAGGTTAGTGTTTCTAGGTCAGTGTTTCTAGGTCAGTGTTTCTAGGTCAGTGTTTCTAGGTCAGTGTTCTAGGTCAGTGTTTCTAGGTCAGTGTTTCTAGGTCTGTGTTTCTAGGTCAGTGTTTCTAGGTCAGTGTTCTAGGTCAGTGTTTCTAGGTCAGTGCTTCTAGGTCAGTGTTTCTAGGTCAGTGTTCTAGGTCAGTGTTTCTAGGTCAGTGTTTCTAGGTCAGTGTTTCTAGGTCAGTGTTTCTAGGTCAGTGTTTCTAGGTCAGTGTTCTAGGTCAGTGTTTCTAGGTCAGTGTTCCACCTCAGTGTTCCATGTCACTATACCACCCCATATATTAACACACAATCACTATAGCACCCCATATATTAACACACAGTCACTATAACACCCCATATATTAACACACAGTCACTATAGCACCCCATATATTAACACACAGTCACTATATCACCCCATATATTAACACACAGTCACTATATCACCCCATATATTAACACACAGTCACTATACCACCCCATATATTAACACAGTCACTATATCACCCCATATATTAACACACAGTCACTATAACACCCCATATATTAACACACAGTCACTATAACACCCCATATATTAACACACAGTCACTATACCACCCCATATATTAACACACAGTCACTATACCACCCCATATATTAACACAAAGTCACTATACCACCCCATATATTAACACAAAGTCACTATACCACCCCATATATTAACACAGTCACTATATCACCCCATATATTAACACACAGTCACTATAACACCCCATATATTAACACACAGTCACTATAACACCCCATATATTAACACACAGTTACTATACCACCCCATATATTAACACACAGTCACTATACCACCCCATATATTAACACACAGTCACTATACCACCCCATATATTAACACACAGTCACTATATCACCCCATATATTAACACACACAGTCACTATACCACCCCATATAATAACACACAGTCACTATATCACCCCATATATTAACACACAGTTACTATATCACCCCATATATTAACACACAGTCACTATATCACCCAATATATTAACACACAGTCACTATATCACCCCATATATTAACACACAGTCACTATACCACCCCATATATTAACACACACAGTCACTATACCACCCCATATATTAACACACAGTCACTATATCACCCCATATATTAACACACAGTTACTATATCACCCCATATATTAACACACAGTCACTATATCACCCCATATATTAACACACAGTCACTATATCACCCCATATATTAACACACAGTCACTATAACACCCCATATATTAACACACAGTCACTATAACACCCCATATATTAACACACAGTCACTATACCACCCCATATATTAACACACAGTCACTATACCACCCCATATATTAACACACAGTCGCTATACCACCCCATATATTAACACACAGTCACTATATCACCCCATATATTAACACACAGTCACTATATCACCCAATATATTAACACACAGTCACTATATCACCCCATATATTAACACACAGTCACTATATATCACCCCATATATTAACACACAGTCACTATACCACCCCATATATTAACACACAGTCACTATATCACCCAACATATTAACACACAGTCACTATATCACCCCATATATTAACACACAGTCACTATATCACCCCATATATTAACACACAGTCACTATATCACCCCATATATTAACACACAGTCACTATATCACCCCATATATTAACACACAGTCACTATATCACCCCATATATTAACACACAGTCACTATATCACCACATATATTAACACACACAGTCACTATATCACCCCATATATTATCACACAGTCACTATATCACCACATATATTAACACACAGTCACTATACCACCCCATATATTAACACACACAGTCACTATATCACCCCATATATTAACACACAGTCACTATATCACCCCATATATTAACACACAGTCACTATATCACCCCATATATTAACACACAGTCACTATATCACCCCATATATTAACACACAGTCACTATATCACCACATATATTAACACACAGTCACTATATCACCACATATATTAACACACAGTTACTATATCACCCCATATATTAACACACAGTTACTATATCACCCCATATATTAACACACAGTTACTATATCACCCCATATATTAACACAGTCACTATATCACCCCATATATTAACACACAGTTACTATATCACCCCATATATTAACACAGTCACTATATAACCCCATATATTAACACACAGTCACTATATCACCCCATATATTAACACACAGTTACTATATCACCCCATATACTAACACACAGTCACTATATCACCCCATATATTAACACACAGTTACTATATCACCCCATATATTAACACACAGTCACTATATCACCCCATATACTAACACACAGTCACTATATCACCCCATATATTAACACACAGTCACTATATCACCCCATATATTAACACACAGTCACTATATCACCCCATATATTAACACACAGTCACTATATCACCCCATATATTAACACACAGTCACTATATCACCCCATATATTAACACACAGTCACTATATCACCCCATATATTAATTCAGTCACTATATCACCCCATATATTAACACACAGTCACTATATCACCCCATACTGTCAAGAAAATTTCCTAACATCAAACACCTAAAAATCTCCCACTCACAAGTATTGTTCATACTGACCTTAGCGGCCGTAATTTAAACTGGACTTCCTAATGACTCAACCTAACAACAATCATTCCAACGACACATTTACGGTACAAAAATCTTGGATCGCAATTGCCCGAGTTAATGGCCCTACAAAAGCTTTTAACGATATCGTCCACTATTTCGTTACCTGCACTTCGCTCCTTG
>NC_091202.1:23611622-23654122 GCF_040958095.1 Procambarus clarkii | reverse complement strand
AGTTACGCAAGCACTTACGAACGTGTACATCTTTCCTCAATCTTTGACGGCTTTGGTTACATTTATTAAACAGTTTACAAGCATGAAAACTTGCCAATCAACTGTTGTTATTGTTATAAACAGCCTCCTGGTGCTTCCGAGCTCATTAACTGTTCAATAATTGTAAACAAAGCCGCCAAAGATTGAGAAAAGATGTACAGGTTCCTAAGTGCTTTCATGAATCTGACCCCCTGGACGGTAGAGCGCCGGTCTCGCTTCATGCAGGTCGGCGTTCAATTCCCGAAAGTCCAAGTGGTTTGGGCACCATTCCTTCCCCCCGTCCCATCCCAAATCCTTATCCTGACCCCTTCCCAGTGCAATATAGTCATAATGGCTTGACGCTTTCTCCTGATACTTCCCTTCCCCTTCTCAAGCACAACCTGTTCTCCTAATAGCACGTCGCATTTTTTACGTATACTCTCTCCTAAGGCCAAAAATCGTCGTACTAGAACATGGAAGCGACTCGTAAAATTGACGTATTGGCCCGTTTTCTGTTTTAGGTCCTCTGGTAGGTTAGGATAAGGGCACTTTAGTACGACAATTTCTTGACGTTGGGGGAACTTTAGGAGGACGAGGTGCTCAAGTCCTCGTTAGATCTCTAAGGGTAGTTGTATGTCCTATTGTATCGTCGGGGAACAGGAAGGACATTTTAGGCTAATTACACATTTACCCATTTACTACTAGGGGTGAACAGAGGCATTAGGGGATCAACAACGTGCGCAAACATATCTCTCCTGTCTTGATAATCAAACCCAAGACCATTCGATTGTGAACCGAGAACGCAGCCTACTGTGCTATAGCCCAGCATACACCATACTCATTTTCTCTCAAATAAATACAAACAATTACAAAAATGCGAGCAACGAATACACAATTAAATTCCTTACAAAGTTATTTTCATATACAATTAAATCTACAATTTCCAAACCCCTTTTACCCCTCGCAGTCAGCTTGGCGACGCATTATGTATTCAAGTCCCCTAAAATGATTTTGTCTTAGGTAATGGGATGTTAAGAGAATTTAGCCCCACATAATCTGGTAATGGTTGCTAAACACAGCACTGATCAGGACGCTCACTCACCGTTATTGTAGCCAACTCAACTTGCAACTGTTTCTGAAAGAGTATTTACATTGGTGGCGCTTGTGTCTACGGGCTGATGCCTGCTGTCATGTAATATATGCAACACCTCTCATATTATATATATATATGTGTGTGTGTGTGTGTGTGTGTGTGTGTGTGTGTTGTGTGTGTGTGTGTGTGTGTGTGTGTGTGTGTGTGTGTGTGTGTGTGTGTGTGTGTGTGTGTACTCACCTAGTTGTACTCACCTAGTTGTGTCTGCAGGATCGAGCATTGACTCTTGGATCCCGCCTTTCGAGCATCGGTTGTTTACAGCAATGACTCCTGTCCCATTTCCCTATCATACCTGGTTTTAAAAGTATGAATAGTATTTGCTTCCACAACCTGTTCCTGAAGTGCATTCCATTTTCCCACTACTCTCACGCTAAAAGAAAACTTCCTAACATCTCTGTGACTCATCTGAGTTTCAAGCTTCCATCCATGTCCCCTCGTTCTGTTACTATTCCGTGTGAACATTTCGTCTATGTCCACTCTGTCAATTCCTCTGAGTATCTTATACGTTCCTATCATGTCCCCCCCTATCATGTGTGTGTGTGTGTGTGTGTGTGTGTGTGTGTGTGTGTGTGTGTGTGTGTGTGTGTGTGTGTGTGTGTGTGTGTATGTGTGTGTGAAAATTAACACAATTCAAACCATTGTGAATTGTGTTAATTTTCTTAGATTTTCTTAGAGTGTGTTAACATGTTCTTGCCGCCTGAATCAATAATCGTCAACAGTTAAATATGGATTGATCGGATCGATAGTTAAGAATGTCGACACAAAATCTATTCAGTTCCACTGTATGGCAGTGAATGATTTCATTTAACCAGTTCCACTCTATGGCAGTGAATGATTTCATTTAACCAGTTCCACTCTATGGCAGTGAATGATTTCATTTAACCAGTTCCATTGTATGGCAGTGAATGATTTCATTTAACCAGTTCCATTGTATGGCAGTGAATGATTTCATTTAACCAGTTCCACTCTATGGCAGTGAATGATTTCATTTAACCAGTTATACTGTATGGCAGTGAATGATTTCATTTAACCAGTTCCACTGTATGGCAGTGAATGATTTCATTTAACCAGTTATACTGTATGGCAGTGAATGATTTCATTTAACCAGTTATACTGTATGGCAGTGAATGAGTTAGTTGATTTAGCAGAGTTTAGCTGCCAAATTTGTATATTAATGTTTATTTATATAAATTAAGCTATAATAGTTAAAGAGTCAACACATATATCATCATATAATCATATGATGATATTGATTCATAGATATGAATCATATTTCCTATACAAGGCACATAAGTTAATAGATCTTCACCATAGAATAATAGAATATATGCTAATAGATCGCAATTCAATAACATTCAATAACTTTTACATTAATAACACCAATCTTAATAACACAGTGAATGTTCTCCTTTGAAATCTATAATCGCAGCAACGCTACAACTTTTACACTAACTTTATATAATCTACACGTTATCTTTCAATCAGCTTATCCGGATATCTCTTATCAAACCAGAGTGGCCATCGGTAAGCGCAGGCCGGATAATTGAACCGACGCTTACAGGTGCTGGAGCAATTATATTAAAACTAACGTAGACCATTCAGCTTTGGACTGTAACTGGTGTTTTAAGAGTGAACATTAAACGAAGCATCAGAGGGCCATGAACGTAATGGATGAACGTCCAGTGAACGCCCAGTGAACGCCCGGTGAACGCCCAGTGAACGCCCGGTGAACGCCCAGTGAACGCCAGTGAACGCCCAGTGAACGCCCAGTGAACGCCCAGTGAACGCCGAGTGAACGCCCAGTGAACGCCTGGTGAACGCCCAGTGAACGCCCAGTGAACGCCCAGTGAACGCCCAGTGAACACCCAGTGAACGCCCAGTGAACGCCAATATCCCCACTACCAATTTAACCTTTACCTGTCACCAGAGATTGACACCCGCTGTGGCTATAGAATGATTCGCCAATTTAAAATTGGCGTGTTCAAGTCCAGGTGTTCCTGTGTCAATATTCCCTCGTAATGGTATCAGTCCTCACTTGCAAGCACCATTAAAATTATATCTGAATGAGGGCAATAGCAGCCTTGTGACGTAGACCATTCAGACACGAGGCAAAATAACCACATACATCTGGTTGTATTGTTACAACCGGCTCAGGTAAATAATGGATTCCAAATAACCAAAGCATGAAATATGTTTATATATATATATTTATATAAGATGTGTCTGAGGCTGGAGGCCAGACGCTCATGGCTAGTCTCACTCAACTAGATGAATCATGAAAGGTGATGGAGTGTTCATCCCATGATGTGCTGGAGGGTCATGCGTACCTGGCTTGTTAACAAGACATAACTGCTCTCAGACATATTTTAGTCTTTTGCAAAGCAATGGTTTACAAATGTGAAGCAGTGGAAAGAGAATTCAAGGAGAAATGAATTTAAGAAGAACAATAATGTCTCATGGTGTGAGGAAGATGTCTCATGGTGTGAGGAAGATGTCTCATGGCGAGGGAGATGTCTCATGATGTCTCGAGTCCTGGTCAGTTAAAAAGAAAAAAAAAAAGAGATCTTAGTGACACTAATATTAAAAACAAACGATAAAGTCTACGGATTCTTGGCCGAACATTTCACTTCAACAAACTTTTTGAAGAAATGGGATTTGCTCCCCCATCCATGGGGGCCATGGCACAGACCCAACCATCCTATGATACGCCCCATAAAGTCACCATTAATCTTGCAAAGTCTAATAAGACTGGCCCCATACGTCTGGCCTCCAGCCCTGAACGAACGGATACATTCTAGTGTAAAGATATAGATGTATAAGCTTAGCGGGAGACGGCGAGCCAGACAACACAGCCTGGAAGATCCTCCCACCTCAATATCTGCTGCCACTAATTTCACTCAGACACTAGAACCACTGCAGGGGATCAAACTCTTTACTCTTACTCAAGATTGATGTTTACAATTCCAGTGAATGTGAGAGTTCACAGCTACAGCTGAAATACAGACAAAATGTATTATGTTTATACACAACATTGCTGTATAATACATATGTATGATAGCAGCATATATGTATGATAGCAGCATATACATACAGGATCCGTGGAACGTCAAGTTTTGTGAGAAACACATCATGAATGGTGAAAAAAGATTAATTGATTGGGTAATTAGTCTCTAAGGAAGATATATTGATACTGTTATTAGGCTCAGCTGTTGCCTCTTGTGGTAATAAATGTTGCAATTGGAGATATAAATGACATGTGAGGCCTCGTTGGGGTGAGCAATGATTCAGTTTTATTATGTTGGGCAAGGTCTCAGTGTGCTGGTTTGTGGCAGGCCTACTGACTCAGCCTACTGGCAGGCTTCCTGTCACACAGCCTACTGGCAGGCCTACTGACGCAGCCTACTGGCAGGCCTACTGACTCAGCCTACTGACAGGCTTCCTGTCACAGTCTACTGACAGGCTTCCTGTCACAGCCTACTGACAGGCTACCTGTCACAGCCTACTGACAGGCTACCTGTCACAGCCTACTGACAGGCTACCTGTCACAGCCTACTGACAGGCTTCCTGTCACAGCCTACTGACAGGCTTCCTGTCACAGCCTACTGACAGGCTTCCTGTCACAGCCTACTGACAGGCTTCCTGTCACAGCCTACTGACAGGCTTCCTGTCACAGCCTACTGACAGACTTCCTGTCACAGCCTACTGACAGGCTACCTGTCACAGCCTACTGACAGGCTTCCTGTCACAGCCTACTGACAGGCTTCCTGTCACAGCCTACTGACAGGCTTCCTGTCACAGCCTACTGACAGGCTTCCTGTCACAGCCTACTGACAGGCTTCCTGACACAGCCTACTGACAGGCTTCCTGACACAGCCTACTGACAGGCTACCTGTCACAGCCTACTGACAGGCTTCCTGTCACACAGCCTACTGACAGGCTTCCTGTCACACAACCTACTGACAGGCTTCCTGTCACAGCCTACTGACAGGCTTCCTGACACAGCCTACTGACAGGCTACCTGTCACAGCCTACTGACAGGCTTCCTGTCACACAGCCTACTGACAGGCTTCCTGTCACACAACCTACTGACAGGCTACCTGTCACAGCCTACTGACAGGCTACCTGTCACACAGCCTACTGACAGGCTACCTGTCACACAGCCTACTGACAGGCTTCCTGTCACACAGCCTACTGACAGACTACATGTCACAGCCTACTGACAGGCTACCTGTCACACAGCCTACTGACAGGCTTCCTGTCACAGCCTACTGACAGGCTTCCTGTCACAGCCTACTGACAGGCTTCCTGTCACAGCCTACTGACAGGCTCCCTGTCACAGCCTACTGACAGGCTTCCTGACACAGCCTACTGACAGGCTTCCTGACACAGCCTACTGACAGGCTTCCTGTCACAGCCTACTGACAGGCTTCCTGTCACAGCCTACTGACAGGCTTCCTGTCACAGCCTACTGACAGGCTACCTGTCACACAGCCTACTGACAGGCTTCCTGTCACAGCCTACTGACAGGCTTCCTGTCACAGCCTACTGACAGGCTTCCTGTCACAGTCTACTGACAGGCTTCCTGTCACACAGCCTACTGACAGGCTTCCTGTCACAGCCTACTGACAGGCTTCCTGTCACAGCCTACTGACAGGCTTCCTGTCACAGCCTACTGACAGGCTTCCTGTCACAGCCTACTGACAGGCTTCCTGTCACAGCCTACTGACAGGCTACCTGTCACACAGCCTACTGACAGGCTACCTGTCACACAGCCTACTGACAGGCTTCCTGTCACAGCCTACTGACAGGCTTCCTGTCACAGCCTACTGACAGGCTTCCTGTCACAGCCTACTGACAGGCTACCTGTCACACAGCCTACTGACAGGCTTCCTGTCACACAACCTACTGACAGGCTTCCTGTCACACAACCTACTGACAGGCCACCTGTCACACAGCCTACTGACAAACCAGGAGATATCTTCATCCGTCATTATGAATAATATCTAGGGTTCCCATTCACAGATTTATTCAAACAATCGCCGCAAAACATTCAAAGTTCATAATGAACAATCAAAAATAGTTCTTTATCAAGATAACAGTTACATAAAAACAATTCTCTGTGATTGCAATCAATACTCTGTAACGTGTCTGTTTTCCTGGATGATTGAGGGTGGGAACAGACGCTTGGGGCTAGTATCACTAATTTTTTTTTCAGGGTGACGGTCCTTGTTCATGGGATGGTCATAGGTAAGTTGGAGTCAAGCCACAATCACCCTCCTCTTCCCCCTATTACACGACAAGGCAAATTACTAGTTTCTAGAAATACTATTACTATTACTAGAAGCTAATTTCTAAATGCAGTCTGTCTACCCTACTCTTTCTTGCCTAATTTTTGTTGCTTGGTCATAGAATTCTATTAGACCTGTGAGGCACGATTTACCATCTCTGAACCAATGTTGGTGGTGTGTTACAAAGCTGTTTCCCGCCAGATGCTCTACGAGCCTTTTCCTCACGATCTTCTCCATCACCTTACATGGTATACAAGTTAGGGAAACTGGTTAAGTGCCTCTTGCCTGTCACCCTTCTTGTATATTGGGACTACGTTAGCTTTCTTCCAACTTTCTGGGAGGTCTCCTGTTTCCAGTGACCAGTTATACACCATAGACAGTGGCACACTTAGTGCTTCTGCACCTTCTTTTAGTGTCCACGGTGAGATTCTGTCAGGCCCAACAGCCTTTGTGACATCCAGCTCCAACAGATTCCTTTTGACCTCATCACTGGTGAGGTCAAAATCCTCCAAAATTGCTTGGTTTGCCTCCTCCTCATTTAGTGCAGGAGCTTCTCCTTGTTCTATTGTGAAGACCTCCTGGAATATCTTGTTGAGTTCTTCACACACCTCCTTGTCATTCTCTGTGGATCTATTCTCCCCTTTCCTCAGTTTCATCACTTGTTCCTTCACCGCTGTATGTGTACACATGTACGTGAACATGCGTGTGTACGTGAACATGCGTGTGTACGTGTACATGTGTGTGTACGTGTACATGCGTGTGTAGGCGTACATGTGTGTGTACGTGTACATGTGTGTGTACGTGTACATGTGTGTGTACGTGTACATGCGTGTGTACGTGTACATGTGTGTGTACGTGTACATGTGTGCTCATAAAATAGCAGATATTCACAAAACAGAACAGAAACAGGTAATTGCCGGAAGCTAAACAGAACATTTATCAACACTGAAAGCAGAAGCTTACTTAAATATTCACTAAACTACGCGAAAAACTTCCTATAATGTTCACTTGTATATCACCCATTATCAGTGTCAAGACTTAACACTTATTTTAATTTTACAAATTTTAATCTTTTACTGTTCTTATGGCAAAATAAATTATTCTTGTTAGTTAATGGTAAATAAATGTAAATAATGGGCCAGTTTTATTCAATATTCCCCTTTGGTCTAATGGGTGAGGTATTGACCTCCCAAGTCAAGGAGTGCGGGTTCGAGCCCCAGCAGGGGTTCATTATTGACTTTACACAATGAAATCCCATTAATGTGATGCATTAATGGGAAAATTATAATGGGATTTTATTGTGAAATTGAAGAGAAGCGTTGTAGGAGAACTGCTGGACCATTAGAACTGCTGGACCATTAGAACTGCTGGACCATTAGAACTGCTGGACCATTAGAACTCCTGGACCATTAGAACTGCTGGAGCATTAGAACTGCTGGACCATTAGAACTGTTGGACCATTAGAACTGCTGGACCATTAGAACTGCTGGACCATTAGAACTGCTGGACCATTAGAACTGCTGGACCATTAGAACTGCTGGACCATTAGAACTACTGGACCATTAGAACTGCTGGAGCATTAGAACTACTGGACCATTAGAACTGCTGGACCATTAGAACTGCTGGACCATTAGAACTGCTGGACCATTAGAACTACTTGACCATTAGAACTGCTGGACCATTAGAACTACTGGACCATTAGAACTGCTGGACCATTAGAACTGCTGGACCATTAGAACTGCTGGACCATTAGAACTGCTGGACCATTAGAACTGCTGGACCATTAGAACTACTTGACCATTAGAACTGCTGGACCATTAGAACTACTGGACCATTAGAACTGCTGGACCATTAGAACTGCTGGACCATTAGAACTACTGGACCATTAGAACTACTGGACCATTAGAACTGCTGGACCATTAGAACTGCTGGACCATTAGAACTACTGGACCATTAGAACTGCTGGACCATTAGAACTGCTGGACCATTAGAACTACTGGACCATTAGAACTACTAGACCATTAGAACTACTGGACCATTAGAACTACTGGACCATTAGAACTACTGGACCATTAGAACTGCTGGACCATTAGAACTGCTGGACCATTAGAACTACTGGACCATTAGAACTACTAGACCATTAGAACTACTGGACCATTAGAACTACTGGACCATTAGAACTACTGGACCATTAGAACTGCTGGACCATTAGAACTGCTGGACCATTAGAACTGCTGGACCATTAGAACTGCTGGACCATTAGAACTACTGGACCATTAGAACTGCTGGACCATTAGAACTACTAGACCATTAGAACTACTGGACCATTAGAACTGCTGGACCATTAGAACTACTAGACCATTAGAACTGCTGGACCATTAGAACTGCTGGACCATTAGAACTACTGGACCATTAGAACTACTGGACCATTAGAACTGCTGGACCATTAGAACTACTGGACCATTAGAACTGTTGGACCATTAGAACTACTGGACCATTAGCCAGAGACCATAGGGGAGAAGGGTTGCTTAAAACCGCAATATGAGGCTACCTTACCTTGAGGTGCTTCCGGGGCTTAGTGTCCCCGCGGCCCGGTCGTCGACCAGGCCTCCGACCAGGCTTCATTAATGAGCTTCAGGAATCCTAAAAGGTTCAGTGGAAACAAAGCTGATATCGTTTTCTCATGTGACGGGTTGGTTTAGGGGTTGCCAGCTTGCTAGTACCAAGCGAGTGGGTTCGAATCCTTTTCATGGGTCTTACTGATTTTCAAGACGGAGTGCCGCCTCCCGTCTTCCCCGTCGAAGAGACGGGCGCCCCGTCTAAAATAACTAAGTGTGCCACCAGCTCACACTGACACAGCTACCTAATTACAAACACAATTTGCAGTCAAGTACAAGAAAAAAATGTCTTCACCTTAAGAACCATAGAAAATGGGAAGGGAAATCCTCCATATATTTCAAGGATTCATGTTGCTGTATCTGTGTCTCCCCCCCCCCCCCTGCCCCCCCTCATCCACAAGCCGGTTTACGGGGCGTCGTTGATGAAACCCATCCCGGAGAGCCGGTTTCTAGACCCCACAGGTCCTCAGAGGAGGCTGGTGAACCGGTTTCCTGAGATGCTCTGTAAGTCAAGCTCTTGAGGGAGGGAGGGCTGTGTCTTACCTGTATTATGGTGTGTGTGTGAGGGGGTCCCAACACCTGCCAGGAATCATTAGAGACGTCACATTAACCTCCTCCGGGCAACGGAAGCCTTACGACTGTCTGGAACTACAGATTGTTGATGTGGCAATGATTGTTGATGTGGCAATGATTGTTGATGTGGCAATGATTGTTGATGTGGCAATGATTGCTGATGTGGCAATGATTGTTGATGTGGCAATGATTGTTGATGTGGCAATGATTGTTGATGTGGCAATGATTGTTGCATGTTGGAGCCTTTGTAACCATTCGCTGCAGTGGCGTCTGCCTTCAGCTATCCTTTCCTGTGGACGTAAACAGGTCCTTAGTGAAGGAGTCATTCGCCAAACATCAGTCAGACTTTGATGAATCGCGGCTTTCAGCATCCTTCAGCATCTCAAAGATACTCATCACAGCATCCCTCCATGACTGAGATGAGATGAGGTCCAGGTGAGATGTGGACAGTTGAGATATGCAGGCGATGAGTCACATTAACGTGGCTGAAGAATGTTGACCAGATCCTTCACACTAGAAGGTGAAGGGACGACGACGTTTCGATCTGTCTTGGTCCATTCTCAAGTCGATCTCACAATGGACTTGAGAATGGTCCAGGACGGACCGAAACGTCGTCGTCCCTTCACCTTTTAGTGTGTGGTCTGGTCAACACAGTTGAGATATGGTTGAGTTGTGATGTGGTTCAATCCTCCAGTTCCATCCTGAGCCACAATCCATCAACTGAGTGTTGCGTGTATGCTGCCCATATCCACACAAGGTGAAAATACAATCGAACTCTAGTCCAAACTTGAAGAAATTTTGCCATTTAATTCCACTACAATAATGTATTCCACGCTACAACAAGATTAATCTGTAATTCCACTGCAACTAATCTATGTTATAAATGCGTTACTTAACAATAACGTAACAGATATTAATCCATAAGAAAGATGAATTCAATGAAATGTTTAGTACCGACACCCACGTCACGTGATCCCCTTCAGCCATCGTTATATCGTTACATAAACACCCATTAACAGTTACATATTAATGTGTGCGGGTGAGGAAGCCAGGTACATAAGGAGGGAGAGGAGGAAGCCAAAGACTGTACCCTACTGGGTACAGCCATGTACCATGTAAGGTACAATATACTACCACGTAGCTCCCCTCATATGGTACAAAGCTAAGCCACATGAAGTACTGTGTACTGTACCACGAGTACCATGCTACAGAGTTGTACCACGAGTACCATGCTACAGTGCTGTACCACGAGTACCATGCTACAGTGTTGTACCACGAGTGCCATGCTACAGTGTTGTACCACGAGTACCATGCTACGGTGTTGTACCACGAGTACCATGCTACAGTGTTGTACCACGAGTACCATGCTACGGTGTTGTACCACGAGTACCATGCTATAGTGTTGTACCACGAGTACCATGCTACAGTGTTGTACCACGAGTATCATGCTACAGTGTTGTACCACATGAGCTACTGTGTATTGTACCACACTTCTCAACATAGTACAGTGCTGTACCACATGGGGTACTGTGACTGTACCACACTTCTCAACATAGTACAGTGCTGTACCACATAGAGTACTGTGACTGTACCACACTTCTCAACATAGTACAGTGCTGTACCACATGGGGTACTGTGATTGTACCACACTTCTCAACATAGTACAGTGCTGTACCACATAGAGTACTGTGACTGTACCACACCTCTCAACATAGTACAGTGCTGTACCACATGGGGTACTGTGACTGTACCACACTTCTCAACATAGTACAGTGCTGTACCACATAGGGTACTGTGACTGTACCACACTTCTCAACATAGTACCGTGCTGTACCACATAGGGTACTGTGACTGTACCACACTTCTCAACATAGTACAGTGCTGTACCACACAGGGTACTGTGACTGTACCACACTTCTCAACATAGTACAGTGCTGTACCACATGGGGTACTGTGACTGTACCACACCTCTCAACATAGTACAGTGCTGTACCACATGGGGTACTGTGTACTGTACCACACTTCTCAACATAGTACAGTGCTGTACCACATGGGGTACTGTGACTGTACCACACTTCTCAACATAGTACAGTGCTGTACCACATAGAGTACTGTGACTGTACCACACCTCTCAACATAGTACAGTGCTGTACCACACTTCTCAACATAGTACAGTGCTGTACCACACTTCTCAACATAGTACAGTGCTGTACCACACTTCTCAACATAGTACAGTGCTGTACCACACTTCTCAACATAGTACAGTGCTGTACCACACTTCTCAACATAGTACAGTGCTGTACCACATGGGGTACTGTGACTGTACCACACCTCTCAACATAGTACAGTGCTGTACCACACCTCTCAACATAGTACAGTGCTGTACCACATAGGGTACTGTGACTGTACCACACCTCTCAACATAGTACAGTGCTGTACCACACACACCTGGAGCGGTTTAGAGACAGCTGGCGGTAAATATGTCCACTCTACACACCTGTGAGGAAACATCAGTTGTGTGGGACTTGAATGATCATTCTGTGACTTATTAAATGACGTCCCGTGAGGTCATAAAGTCTGACGTCAGCTTCCTAAATCCTGCCATGTTGACGTCACCTTCAACGACTGAATTCGTGAGGTTTGACGTCACCCTCACAAATACTGTTGCGTCATATCATATTATTTGATGTCACTTTTCACCAAAAAAATCTGCCACGTGATGTCCTGAAGTCTGACGTCACCCAACACTGTCAAACCATTTAGAAAATTAGTAGGAGCCGTGATGAGGATTCGAACCTATGCTCCGAGTACTCCCAAGCACACGCCTTAGACCACTACACCACAACATAGTCAAAAGCATTGGAACCTGGGATGCCACTGAACCCTCTAGGGCTCCTGAGGCTTCCACTGAAGGCTAATCAGGGTCCCACACACGGCCCCATTGGGCTCAGACTTGGGGTCTAAGACTTCTACAATAACCTGATACATCACGTTAATGTGATCGTGTAACAAACCTTTGAGTTCCCTCAGTCATAATCACAATTCCGAGGCATTTTGAGTAATCTCTAATCTCTGAGTAATCATTTTGAGCATTTTGAGTTTAGGGAGCCGGTGGCTGAACGGACAGAACACTGGACGCGTGATCCTATGGTCCTGGGTTCGATCCCGGGCGCTAGCGAGAAACGTTGGGCAGAGTTTCTTTCACCCTATGCCCCTGTTACCTAGCAGTAAAATAGGTACCTGGATGTTAGTCAGCTGTCACGGGCTGCTTCCTGGGGGTGGAGGCCTGGTCGAGGACCGGGCCGCGGGGACACTAAAGCCCCGAAATCATCTCAAGATAACCTCAAGAAGATCTCCATCAGTAGGAAGGGCATGATGTAGGACGTTCTCTGACACCCCTTCTGTGCCACAGCCCCTTCTCTTGTCCGTCTTTGACTTCATTAATTGACCAGTTTATCTTCGCCACGTTCACAGACGACAGCGACTGACAGCTCACAGGAGGGAGGACGCTACAGGAACAGGTAATTGGACCAAATAACTCACTCCGGAATGCACCGTAAATTCTTCTAGTCAAAGAAGACTGACGAGGGAGACACCAGTGGCTGATATGTGAGAGGTAAATAATGTAGGAGTAACTATATCATTTTCATCCCCCGGTACTCAGTGACGTCTTAAAATAATGACACGACGAGACGATGGTTCAAGACGGACCGACACGTCGTCGCTTCTTAATTTTGAGATGAGCTGGTTGGGTTTTTTATTTTCAATTTGCATGAAAATATAATATTGTTTACTGGACATTTGAGTTTCTTCTGACGTTGCCGCGAACTGCTCTCGGCTCAGATAGTGGGGGAAAAGGCAGCACTTTCAGCCCTAATGGCCATTAGCAGTTTACTGGCATGCCTTTCACACAGCGAGCCAACCAGCATTTTCAAACCTCGTCTGACGAGTAATTGATGATCCGCCTCAGACATAGAAATAGGTAATTCACTTCTATTTTAATATTAACTGATTCCTGTCTGCTTGATTATTAGGTTATATCTATGTGCTCGCTTAATAATGGCTATCTACTTATTAATAGGTAATATATGTCTCCCCTTAATAGGCATTGCCTGTCTGCTCCATTAACAGGTGATGTAGGTTTACTGTATTACTAGGTAAGGTGCGACTGACAGGCACTTCCCTGCCGGTTAATTTCAAGAACCGAACCATTATGTCGCAAGAAGTTTCAAGTCTTTAACTTACAGTTTCTGGAGACCCTCCTCAGGTACAATGATTATTGGTGTCTCACCCTCTCACATTATCTCTCTCACTCCCTCACACTGCCTCTCCCAGCCCCTCACACTGCCTCTCCCAGCCCCTCACACTGCCTCTCCCTGCCCCTCACACTGTCTCTCACTCTACGTCTCACCCCTCCCACATCTTCCCCTCCCACATCTTCCCCTCCCACATCTCCCCCTCCCACATCTCCCCCTCCCACATCTTCCCCTCCCATAAACTCCTCCCAGTCAGCCTCCGTCACATCTTGACAAGCGCGCAGACCTGGGGTGCTGCGAGGCTTTTGATGAATAATTCAACTCTGGGCCCTAAGTTTCAATGGATAAGATCTTCAAAAGAATACGATATGAGACAGCCACGTGACTCGTCAACACGTCACCACCTGAAAGTCTCATTGACTATGTGTTGGGGCACCATTCCTTTCCCCCGTCCCATCCCAAATCCTTATCCCTTCCGAGTGCTACATAGTCCTAAAGGCTTGCACGATAATTCCCTAATTCCCAAAGTGTTGCAAAATATGGGAAATGGGGCCATAATTGCAACAAAACTGTATTGAATATTGTTATGTATTGCATCTCTTTTTAGAGGTTATTGAAGAAGTTGCAGTAATTGAGGGGGGGAGGGGAGGACGTGTGATTGACATGTCTTAAAGGTCATGTCACGTATTCTGTCGTGCAAGAAGTTTTTTTTTTGGGGGGGGGGGCGGGGACTCCGTGGCGCAGTGGTAAGACACTCGTCCGGCGTTTCACGAGCGTTTTGGCCAGGGTTCGTATCTTGGCCGAAGAGGATTAACTAGGCGCCAATCCTAAATCTGTACGCCTCTGTTCACCCAGCAGTGAATGGGTTCCTGGTTGTTAAACGATTTGGCGGGTCGTATTCCGGGGGAAAATTAGGATTAAGAACCTGCCCGGAAGGGGAGCCGGTCGGCCGAGCGGACAGCACGCTGGACTTGTGATCCTGTGGTCCTGGGTTCGATCCCAGGCGCCGGCGAGAAACAATGGGCACAGTTTCTTTCACCCTATGCCCCTGTTACCTAGCAGTAAAATAGGTACCTGGGTGTTAGTCAGCTGTCACGGGCTGCTTCCTGGGGGTGGAGGCCTGGTCGAGGACCGGGCCGCGGGGACACTAAAGCCCCGAAATCATCTCAAGATAACCTCAAGAAACACTACGCGTTCTGGTGGCTGTAAGAACTCTTGTATATATAAGAGTTAGAACTCTTGTATATATAAAAGTAAGAACTCTTGTATATATAAGAGTAAGAACTCTTGTATATATAAGAGTAAGAACTCTTGTATATATAAGAGTAAGAACTCTTGTATATATAAGAGTAAGAACTCTTGTATATATAAGAGTAAGAACTCTTGTATATAAAAAATAACAAGAATGTTCATATAATAATGTACAAAGATCTACAGCCTCCGCTGAGCAGTGACAATGTGAGAGTGGCCAGTACCCATGACTGGGGTACACCTGACATCCTATACCGGGTATATGGTCACCTCTGCCTCCGAAGATGCTGAGGAGTGCTTTAGCCAAACACATTAGCGACCATTGCCAGGTAAATCTTAAATAGCAAAATGAACTTTGGAGAGATATTTTAACCTCTTCTTTCATAACTAGTGAAGAATATAAACATATATTTAGATTTGTGGAGTTATGATTGATCTAACTCTTGGTTTCATATTCCTTGACACGTGTGATATATATATATATATATATATATATATATATATATATATATATATATATATATATATATATATATATATATATATATATATATATATATATATATATATATATATATATATATATAAAATACGTAGAGGGGAAGGAATAACGACAGAAGACAACTCCTTTGGTCAACAATTTGCACCGAATCCTATCTCCTTGTACGACAAAATTTCCCGGTCGTGCGGGTAATGAAGGGCGACCCGGTGGCAAGTGTGGTGACTGAGGTCAAAGGTCACAATCGGGAAGGGGAAAAGAGCCCAAACGAGAACGATCAGGCAAGAAACTCGTGTGTGACACTCTAGATTGAATTGGTGTTGAGGACGAGGCCCTCGAGGAGCACTGATGTGAAGATCGCTGGTGAAGGTGGACCTCGGCGGGTGTCTGGGAGGCGGCTAGGAGGGATAGGGAGCCTCCGCCGGTAATGGAGCGGTACAAAGTGGATAGTTTAAAGGCGGGTTTCCTGTGTCGTATCTCCAGGGTGCGACTCTCCCTCTCTCTCTGATGCACAAATGGTTCAAGACACTGGCTGACTCCGCTGAGGTGTACTTTATGGCTGTGTTCCTATGTATTCCGCTTCTGTGTTCATGTATATATATATATATATATATATATATATATATATATATATATATATATATATATATATATGTTGACCAGACCACACACTAGAAGTTGAAGGGACGACGACGTTTCGGTCCGTCCTGGACCATTCTCAAGTCGATTGTCTTGACTTGAGAATGGTCCAGGACGGACCGAAACGTCGTCGTCCCTTCAACTTCTAGTGTGTGGTCTGGTCAACATACTTCAGCCACGTTATTGTGGCTCATCGCCTGCATATATATATATATATATATATATATATATATATATATATATATATATATATATATATATATATATATATTGGTGTATACTGGCAGCAGGTTTTCATTTATACATTTATTGAATATGACTGCATATTCTGGATTGATTATTTTCAGGTATTAAGTCTTCTATCCCTCTGGCTAGTTCTCCGATGAAAAACCTTCATCAGAGGACAGTAGAATGAAGATGAAAACATTGTTGATGAGACCTTAATACCGGCCAGGACGGACCACCTCACCACCATCACAAGGCGAAGGAAAGAACACATAAGAAGGTAACTGTTGACATCACTCTTGAAGGTGCTAGCCAGCGGGCTAGTTGACCGCTGTGGACTTACTGGTTGGACGTACTAGCGAGTGTGCTACGGAGGGGGAGTGCTTGAAGGGTTCTCCATAACTGCTGCTAGCGTGAGGGCTAGCGTGAGGGCTAGCGTGAGGGCTACTGTGAGGGCTAGCATGAGGGATAGTGTGAGGGCTAGCGTGAGGGCTAGTGTGAGGGCTAGCGTGAGGGCTAGCGTCCGGACTAGCGTGAGGGCTAGCGGCCGGAGTATCGTGAGAGCTAGCGTGAGGGCTAGCGGCCGGAGTATCGTGAGAGCTAGCGTGAGGGCTAGCGTCAGGACTAGCGTAAACGATAATGGAACACATTATTTCTAAAAGGAAATAGAAAATATTATATTATTTAAGAAATTACTATTTCTAAAAGGAAATTTGGGTGTACCAAACATCCTATGGTATTCATATTAACAAAAATCAATCAAAAAGTTCACTTGAAGATAACGAATAAAAATTCTCAGTCAACTTCTTATCCTCAGATCAACTTTATTTTTTATTTTTGGTTAATACGAATTCAATAGAGTCTGAATTTATATATAAAGAGTTTTGTCCTAGAGTTTGACCATTTGTTTGTCCTATAGCATCGTATATATAGAGAGAGAACTAGAGCACAGAGGACTGTTTTAGGACTGACTTACCATTATCTAAGCCAACATTCTCAGAGATCAGGCTTCATTGTCAGGAGACGAACCAGCCTTACCTGGAGTCAGAGATTAAAATCTTCAATATACGTAAGGGTGGTCAGCCTAATGTCCGTATAATGATGTCATTATATATGAGAGAGCTGCGGCCTGTGTTGAACAATCAGCATTTAGCTATATAGTTGTATACTATGTTAACTTTATATATGTTTGTCCTATATTCATGTTTCGTGTAGGCTATATATTTTTTGTATTAGTTCCCCCTTGATTTTTTTTGTTAGCGGTGACTTGTTTGTTATTTATGTCTGTTTAATTGATGTATTAAATGTAATTTGTTTATTATTTTGTAAGATTTTATTTGTATTGTTTGTAATTGGTAATCTAGAGTTTGTTTTCCTTTATATTTGTATAAGTTTCTAAAGTTACTTTGGTTTATAATTGTAATTTCAAATGAATAATTACGGTTTAATCGACTTGAGAATGGTCCAGGACGGACCGAAACGTCGTCGTCCCTTCAACTTCTAGTGTGTGGTCTGGTCAACATTACGGTTTATATTGACTATTTCTCAAAATTGTCCAGACACTGGACGTGTCCAGCGTCCAGTTTGACGCTGTAGTGGTAATGTGTCCGGTTCATATAGATACAAGTTAATTCTAACTTCAAGATCCTAAACGCAATTGTCAACTGTTGAGAGTTTGATTTGAACCTCAATCAACCACTGAAGGCTTGTTAAGGCCACAGAAACACCCTACTGACCCTCCAGCATGTATATTTTATCCCTGAACCACGTTTAAGGGAAAACAAATCCACGCTCTATACACCGAGAAACAGGATGTATACTTTTTAGTGTATGTATCCGCTGCGACCCTGTGTGTTGGTGTATTGATCTTGGTCCGTTGGTGTATTGAACTTGGTCCGTTGGTGTATTGAACTTGGGCCGTTGGTGTATTGATCTTGGTCCGTTGGTGTATTGATCTTGGTCCGTTGGTGTATTGAACTTGGTCCGTTGGTGCATTGAACTTGGTCCGTTGGTGTATTGATCTTGGTCCGTTGGTGTATTGATCTTGGTCCGTTGGTGTATTGAACTTGGTCCGTTGGTGTATTGAACTTGGTCCGTTGGTGCATTGAACTTGGTCCGTTGGTGTATTGATCTTGGTCCGTTGGTGCATTGAACTTGGTCCGTTGGTGTATTGATCTTGGTCCGTTGGTGTATTGATCTTGGTCCGTTGGTGTATTGAACTTGGTCCGTTGGTGTATTGAACTTGGTCCGTTGGTGCATTGAACTTGGTCCGTTGGTGTATTGATCTTGGTCCGTTGGTGTATTGATCTTGGTCCGTTGGTGTATTGATCTTGGTCCGTTGGTGTATTGATCTTGGTCCGTTGGTGTATTGAACTTGGGCCGTTGGTGTATTGATCTTGGTCCGTTGGTGTATTGAACTTGGTCCGTTGGTGTATTGAACTTGGGCCGTTGGTGTATTGAACTTGGTCCGTTGGTGTATTGAACTTGGTCCGTTGGTGTATTGAACTTGGTCCGTTGGTGTATTGAACTTGGTCCGTTGGTGTATTGAACTTGGTCCGTTGGTGTATTGAACTTGGTCCGTTGGTGTATTGAACTTGGTCCGTTGGTGTATTGAACTTGGTCCGTTGGTGTATTGAACTTGGTCCGTTGGTGTATTGATCTTGGTCCGTTGGTGTATTGAACTTGGTCCGTTGGTGTATTGAACTTGGGCCGTTGGTGTATTGAACTTGGTCCGTTGGTGTATTGATCTTGGTCCGTTGGTGTATTGAACTTGGTCCGTTGGTGTATTGAACTTGGTCCGTTGGTGTATTGAACTTGGTCCGTTGGTGTATTGAACTTGGTCCGTTGGTGTATTGAACTTGGTCCGTTGGTGTATTGAACTTGGTCCGTTGGTGTATTGATCTTGGTCCGTTGGTGTATTGAACTTGGTCCGTTGGTGTATTGAACTTGGTCCGTTGGTGTATTGAACTTGGTCCGTTCACCCTGGTGGTCGCTGGGATGACTGTAAACTGCTTGAGACAATACCCGGAGGCACTCTGTGCCACACTCATTATAACTTGACCAACTGACACCTAACCTAACCAGCGGCCAATATCAGAGCGGAATTTTAGCGTCGCGGCTCGTCAAGCTGAGAGAGACCTGGGGCCTGATTCACGAAAGCACTTACGAACCTGTACATCTTTTCTCAATCTTTGGCGGCTTTGTTTACAATTATTAAACAGTTAATGAGCTCCGAAGCACCAGGAGGCTGTTTATAACAATAACAACAGTTGATTGGCAAGTTTTCATGCTTATAAACTGTTTAATAAATGTAACCAAAGCCGTCATAGATTGTGGAAAGATGTACACGTTCGTAAGTGCTTGCGTAACTGCTTCGTGAATCTGGCCCCAGGTTCGTAAGTGCTTGCGTAACTGCTTCGTGAATCTGGCCCCAGGTTCGTAAGTGCTTGCGTAACTGCTTCGTGAATCTGGCCCCAGGTTCGTAAGTGCTTGCGTAACTGCTTCGTGAATCTGGCCCCAGGTTCGTAAGTGCTTGTGTAACTGCTTCGTGAATCTGGCCCCAGGTTCGTAAGTGCTTGCGTAACTGCTTCGTGAATCTGGCTCCAGGAACTGAGCCCCAAATTTATTCATTGGACTCATTTGAGCGAAGGTCATTTTCCTTCACAGGTAATTAATACATTTAACCCACTTGTGATATAATCAATTAACTCATATTTTACTCCTACTGCTCAGAGCAGCGTCGTCTTCCTCACACAACTTACTCATCACAACTTACTCAAAGTGTACATAATGTCAGACACTTGATGGATCACCAGTGTCTCAACAACAGTTGTGTTGACCAGACCACACACCTGAAGATGGAGAGACCACGACCACAATCGCCTTGAGAATGGTCCAGG
This sequence comes from Procambarus clarkii, assembly GCF_040958095.1. Classification (NCBI taxonomy): domain Eukaryota; kingdom Metazoa; phylum Arthropoda; class Malacostraca; order Decapoda; family Cambaridae; genus Procambarus; species Procambarus clarkii. The sequence continues at coordinate 23,633,703 of NC_091202.1, read as the reverse complement.
ACGGACCGAAACATCGTCGTCCCTTCACCTTCTAGTGTGTGGTCTGGTCGACGACGTTTCGGTCCATCCTGGACCATGATTGACTCATATGTGTATGATTTACACAAACACGACTTTGAGAATGGTCCAGGACGGACCGAAACGTCGTCGTCCCTTCACCTTCCAGTGTGTGGTCTGGTCAACTTACTTTAGCCCCGTTATTGTGAAGTGATCTCACAATATATGAGGTAATTCACAGGTGTAAAATCTTCAGGTGACTCACAAGAGATTAGTAGTGTGAGGTGTGTGTCAAAGATCAACATTGTCCTTACGACTATCTTGAGATCTTGAGATGATTTCGGGGCTTTAGTGTCCCCGCGGCCCGGTCCTCGACCAGGCCTCCACCCCCAGGAAGCAGCCCGTGACAGCTGACTAACTCCCAGGTACCTATTTACTGCTAGGTAACAGGGGCATTCAGGGTGAAAGAAACTTTGCCCATTTGTTTCTGCCTCGTGCGGGAATCGAACCCGCGCCACAGAATTACGAGTCCTGCGCGCTATCCACCAGGCTACGACGCCACTACGAGGCTACGACTGACTCAAGAATTAGCATAGTTTACTAATATCTTACAAATATATATTGTGTATGTGTGTGTGTGTATGTGTACGCACCTATTTGGGCCTGCAGGATCGAGTATTAGCTCTTGGACTCCGGTTCTCTAGTCGCCGGTTGTCTACTGCAATGACTACTGACCTATTTCTCTAAAATCACACAGAAATCACAAAAGCGTGATGCATCAAATGAACAAATCCACAAGGGCCGTGATGAGCGTTCGAACTTACGACCGGGATGATCCCAGATGCTGCCTTAGTCGACTAGGCAACGACATGGTCAAAAGAATTGCAATCGGGAATTCCACTGAATTCACACGGATCCTGCATACTCTCCGAGACACAAACCAGTGTTTTACAGAGTGCACGGGGGGGAATTATGTAAAACCCTGGTTTGTGTCTCGGAGAGGCTGCAGGTTCCTTGTGAATTCCCTTGTATTCCCAGTTGCAATTCTTTTGACCATATCGTGGTCTAGTCAACTAACGCAGTGTCTGGGATCATCCCGGGCGTAAGTTCGAATCCTCATCACGGCCCTTGTGAATTTGTTCTCTAATAGTAATTTTAAAATTATGAAAGGAGTTTTCTGCTATAATCTGCTCCTTTAAATTATTAAATTTTCTCCACTATTCTTACGCTTAAAGAAAATTTTCTAACATCACTTTGACTCACTCAAGTCTCCACGACTATACAGCACTGGGAAGGGGTCAGGATAAGGATTTGGGATGAGACGGGGGGAAGGAATGGTGCACAAGCACTTGGACGGTCGGGGATTGAACGCCGACCTGCATGAAGCGAGACAGTCGCTCTACCGTCCAGCCCAAGCGGTTGATTTCCTCTTTTTCCACTCTTTCAATCTAAATATTTTATACATCTCTATCATGTCTCCCCACTCTCTCCTCTTTTCTTGCGTTGTCAGGTCTGGTTCCTTCAGTCTCTCTTTTGAACAACAGTCTTGACCAATCCTGGTGACTGTAGCGAGAGTGAACACCAGTCTTGACCAATCCTGGTGACTGTAGCGAGAGTGAACACCAGTCTTGACCAATCCTGGTGACTGTAGCGAGAGTGAACACCAGTCTTGACCAATCCTGGTGACTGGAGCGAGAGTGAACACCAGTCTTGACCAATCCTGGTGACTGGAGCGAGAGTGAACACCAGTCTTGACTACACATCTGGAGACCATTGTGTGGTCTCACAAGGCTGTCAGACGACGCATAATGCGACACAATACACCTTAAGAGATTGCTTCCAAATACCATGAAAATTTCGCCTGGAGAAATTTGGTTAATGTAAGGTACAAAAGTCCTTTGAGTAAAGCAAATATTAGACTCACATGATGAGTATACTGACTCACCGCTTGCTGCTGGGAGCTAGTTACTCAACTCATCTAGTGAGTAACGAACATTAATGCCTACTAACGCAAGTTTAACACTAAACTCACACACTCATGAGGACATATTGACTCGTTCAGTACACTAGAAATAGCCTAACAATTTGTCCTAGAGATTAGTGATGATGAATCGATTTATCCTGATTATCTTGAGATGATTTCGGGGCTTAGCGTCCCCGCGGCCCGGTCCTCGACCAGGGCCTCCTTTTTGTTACACATCCCCCAGGAAGCAGCCCGTAGCAGCTGTCTAACTCCCAGGTACCTATTTACTGCTAGGTGACAGAGGCAGCAGAGTGAAAGAAATTCTGCCAATTTCTTTCCACCTTTGGGATCGAACCCGGAACCTTAGGACTACGAATCCCGAGCGATGTCCACTCAGCCATCATGCCCCCAACAATCACGACCTACCAACGGTCCAGAACATCTTAAATTTGAATCTTGTTCATCTCTGTTCATCTCTTCCAAACCCGTTGTTATTGAAGTTCTCTCCGGTGTTCTTCAATAATTTCAATTTCTGTGTAACAGATTAAGAACATAGACGATCTTAAATGCTTTAATTGGACTTGTAATCTAAGTTCATAAAGTCAGGCGGGTTCCAGGCAATCCCTGAGGCAACTTAGTTCAGATAGACCCATTATAAGTTGGACCAGCGAAACACACTCCCAGGGAAGTGGTGGAACTGCCGAGGAGCGCAGGAGCTGCTTGTCGAGTCCCTGGTCCGAGACCTTGTCTAGTGTTCCGTATGGCTGACATGTGATGTTCCCTTCATGTTGTAGGGAGGTCACAAGTAACACACTAAGTAAGAAGTAACACACTAGGCCATAAGTAACACACTTGTGCACAAGTAACACACTTGTACACAAGTAACACACTTGTACACAAGTAACACACTTGTACACAAGTAACACACTAGACCATAAGTAACACACTTGTACACAAGTAACACACTAGATCACAAGTAACACACTAGACCATAAGTAACACACTTGTACACAAGTAACACACTAGACCACAAGTAACACACTTGTACACAAGTAACACACTTGTTCACAAGTAACACACTAGACCACAAGTAACACACTAGACCACAAGTAACACACTAGACCACAAGTAACACACTAGACCATAAGTAACACACTAGGTCAGGGGATGATGGATCCCAACATTGTGCAAGACGAACTATGCGCCGCCTCGCAGAAAGGCTAAACTGGACTATCTGAAGAAGGGACGTCGATGCGGACTTGTCCCATCTTAACGCAATAACCCTCTGATGGACGACAGTCCTGTGAAAAACAACAATTTGGCTAGTCTGCCAGGCCATGGGGGGAGAGAATGAAAACGCCTACGGAACCTGTTGGGCACAACAAGGAAGATATTCTTTGCAAACATTCTCTGCAATTGAGGACACGTTCTGGAGGGAGGTACAGCTTCTTGCTAGACAGAGAAGACCCAAACTATCTGTTTGATACGCGGACGCCACGAAACCACTGAATTGCTATGGAAGGAAAAATCTTGTTTGTATGAGTGGGGGGGGGGGGGGTAGTTGGATGTGAGTGCATGTTGTTGTTGAGGTGGTGGTGATGGGATGAGGGTGTGTCGGCCTGGTATAGGTGACAGCAGACTCGACAGCCAGCATTCTGGCCGACAGTGGCAACCATCAAATTATCATTGACTTGACAGACGGGGAGTTTAAGGGAGTTAGGACGGAGGTTCACTAGTTTGGACAGGGGTAGAACTTATAGGGAGTTATGACGGAGGTTCACTAGTTTAGACAGGAGTAGAACTTATAGGGAGTTAGGACGGAGGTTCACTAGTTTAGACAGGAGTAGAACTTATAGAGAGTTAGGACGGAGGTTCACTAGTTTAGACAGGAGTAGAACTTATAGGGAGTTAGGACGGAGGTTCACTAGTTTAGACAGGAGTAGAACTTATAGAGAGTTAGGACGGAGGTTCACTAGTTTAGACAGGAGTAGAACTTATAGGGAGTTAGGACGGAGGTTCACTAGTTTAGACAGGAGTAGAACTTATAGAGAGTTAGGACGGAGGTTCACTAGTTTGGACAGGAGTAGAACTTATAGAGAGTTAGGACGGAGGTTCACTAGTTTAGACAGGAGTAGAACTTATAGGGAGTTAGGACGGAGGTTCACTAGTTTAGACAGGGGTAGAACTTATAGAGAGTTAGGACGGAGGTTCACTAGTTTAGACAGGGGTAGAACTTATAGAGAGTTAGGACGGAGGTTCACTAGTTTAGACAGGGGTAGAACTTATAGAGAGTTAGGACGGAGGTTCACTAGTTTAGACAGGGGTAGAACTTATAGAGAGTTAGGACGGAGGTTCACTAGTTTAGACAGGGGTAGAACTTATAGAGAGTTAGGACGGAGGTTCACTAGTTTAGACAGGGGTAGAACTTATAGAGAGTTAGGACGGAGGTTCACTAGTTTAGACAGGGGTAGAACTTATAGAGAGTTAGGACGGAGGTTCACTAGTTTATAAACATATTCACGTAAATACTTGATAGAATTAGACAGAAGGTTGTTGTTGTTGTTAAAGATTCGCTACCTGGAACAAAGTTCTAAGTAGCACGGGCTATGGTGAACCCGCAGTTCGAAGACAGACGGGAGAGTTGTGTCGACGGAGTGACAGCACTCTACACTCTGGGGTTCGTCAGCAGTGACCGGGGGCAACTGTGATACACTGTCGACTTGAAAAACGTTGTTTTGGTTGTGATTGGCCAATCACCGCATGCAGGCGAGGAGTCACAATAACGTTGCTGAAGTATGTTGACCAGACCACACACTAGAAGGTGAAGGGACGACGACGTTTCGGTCCGTCCTGGGCCATACTTAGAGAATGGTCCAGGACGGACCGAAACGTCGTCGTCCCTTCATTTTCTAGTGTGTGGATTGGCCAATCATCGCATCTCACTAACCACTGAGATGCGATGATTGGTCAGGACTTCTGTGTGTAGGACGCGGGTGACCTTCGTACGGATGGGGTCATGACCTTAGCAGATTATGGAGGAAGTAGTCACTAGGACTTTAAACTGATTCTAGCGGTCTGGGAGTGATCAAGCAATGGGTAGTCAGTTATCTTGAGGTTATCTTGAGATGATTTCGGGGCTTTAGTGTCCCCGCGGCCCGGTCCTCGACCAGGCTTACACCCCCAGGAAGCAGCCCGTGACAGCTGGCTAACACCCAGATACCTATTTTACTGCCAGGTAACAGGGGCATAGGGTGAAAGAAACTCTGCCCATTGTTTCTCGCCGGCACCTGGGATCGAACCCAGGACCACAGGATCACAAGTCCAGCGTGCTGTCCACTCGGCCGACCGGCCCCCACCGGGAGTCTGCTGTTTCTGCGTGTTTTTTCTTTCGTGTTTTATTTTAATGTTTGTATGATAAACTTGAAGTTTCTTTAAAGTAAGTTTCCTCGTCAGGACTCCTGGAGACTTAATTGTAATTTTTCTGAGCTTATCATGCGCCGCGATGCTGTTTTGTTTATATATGACTTCTCTGTTTACCTATATATGACTCCTGTTTACCTATATATGACTCCTCTGTTTACCTATATATGACTCCTCTGTTTACCTATATATGACTCCTGTTTACCTATATATGACTCCTGTTTACCTATATATGACTCCTCTGTTTACCTATATATGACTCCTCTGTTTACCTATATATGACTCCTCTGTTTACCTATATATGACTCCTCTGTTTACCTATATATGACTCCTCTGTTTACCTATATATGACTCCTGTTTACCTATATATGACTCCTCTGTTTACCTATATATGACTCCTGTTTACCTATATATGACTCCTCTGTTTACCTATATATGACTCCTGTTTACCTATATATGACTCCTGTTTACCTATATATGACTCCTCTGTTTACCTATATATGACTCCTCTGTTTACCTATATATGACTCCTCTGTTTACCTATATATGACTCCTGTTTACCTATATATGACTCCTGTTTACCTATATATGACTCCTCTGTTTACCTATATATGACTCCTCTGTTTACCTATATATGACTCCTCTGTTTACCTATATATGACTCCTGTTTACCTATATATGACTCCTGTTTACCTATATATGACTCCTCTGTTTACCTATATATGACTCCTCTGTTTACCTATATATGACTCCTGTTTACCTATATATGACTCCTGTTTACCTATATATGACTCCTCTGTTTACCTATATATGACTCCTGTTTACCTATATATGACTCCTGTTTACCTATATATGACTCCTCTGTTTACCTATATATGACTCCTGTTTACCTATATATGACTCCTGTTTACCTATATATGACTCCTGTTTACCTATATATGACTCCTCTGTTTACCTATATATGACTCCTGTTTACCTATATATGACTCCTGTTTACCTATATATGACTCCTCTGTTTACCTATATATGACTCCTGTTTACCTATATATGACTCCTGTTTACCTATATATGACTCCTCTGTTTACCTATATATGACTCCTGTTTACCTATATATGACTCCTGTTTACCTATATATGACTCCTGTTTACCTATATATGACTCCTCTGTTTACCTATATATGACTCCTGTTTACCTATATATGACTCCTGTTTACCTATATATGACTCCTGTTTACCTATGTATGACTCCTGTTTACCTATATATGACTCCTGTTTACCTATATATGACTCCTCTGTTTAGCTATATATGACTCCTGTTGACCTATATATGACTCCTGTTTACCTATATATGACTCCTCTGTTTACCTATATATGACTCCTGTTTACCTATATATGACTCCTGTTTACCTATATATGACTCCTCTGTTTACCTATATATGACTCCTGTTTACCTATATATGACTCCTGTTTACCTATATATGACTCCTCTGTTTACCTATATATGACTCCTGTTTACCTATATATGACTCCTGTTTACCTATATATGACTCCTCTGTTTACCTATATATGACTCCTGTTTACCTATATATGACTCCTCTGTTTACCTATATATGACTCCTCTGTTTACCTATATATGACTCCTGTTTACCTATATATGACTCCTGTTTACCTATATATGACTCCTGTTTACCTATATATGACTCCTCTGTTTACCTATATATGACTCCTGTTTACCTATATATGACTCCTCTGTTTACCTATATATGACTCCTCTGTTTACCTATATATGACTCCTCTGTTTACCTATATATGACTCCTCTGTTTACCTATATATGACTCCTGTTTACCTATGTATGACTCCTGTTTACCTATATATGACTCCTGTTTACCTATATATGACTCCTGTTTACCTATATATGACTCCTGTTTACCTATATATGACTCCTCTGTTTACCTATATATGACTCCTGTTTACCTATATATGACTCCTGTTTACCTATATATGACTCCTGTTTACCTATATATGACTCCTGTTTACCTATATATGACTTCTCTGTTTACCTATATATGACTTCTCTGTTTACCTATGTATGGCTCCTCTGTTTACCTATATATGACTCCTCTGTTTACCTATATATGACTCCTGTTTACCTATGTATGACTTCTCTGTTTACCTATATATGACTCCTGTTTACCTATATATGACTTCTCTGTTTACCTATATATGACTCCTCTGTTTACCTATGTATGACTCCTCTGTTTACCTATATATGACTTCTCTGTTTACCTATATATGACTTCTCTGTTTACCTATATATGACTTCTCTGTTTACCTATGTATGACTCCTCTGTTTACCTATATATGACTCCTGTTTACCTATATATGACTCCTGTTTACCTATATATGACTCCTGTTTACCTATATATGACTCCTGTTTAACTATATATGACTCCTCTGTTTACCTATATATGACTCCTCTGTTTACCTATATATGACTCCTCCACTTACCTATCAGTACTGACCTAACGTGACTACAGGAAAGTGACGTCACTTACCTAACGGAAGTGACGTCACTTACCTAACGGAAGTGACGTCACTTACCTAACGGAAGTGACGTCACTTACCTAACGGAAGTGACGTCACTTACCTAACGGAAGTGACGTCACTTACCTAACAGAAGTGACGTCACTTACCTAACGGAAGTGACGTCACTTACCTAACAGAAGCGACGTTAAAATCTTTATGCCTCGCCTCGAAGTCTTAGTGTACATATTATATTATATTTTAACGTTCCTGACGTTCCTATTCTTAGTTGAATGTTGCCTCTAGGTTGTAGGTAGAGGTGGCTTCCACAACCTCCCTCAGCAGTTCGAATTTGTGTTCTTGTAAAGGTCTTCCTTTTTTTTTGAGACTGGAGGAGCCTCCCTTTATGGTGTGAAGTGTTCGTGTGATCTCTTATTACTTTAATTCTAATAAATTTGCATTTGCTAGAGTTGAAATCTTGTAGCCACTTATTAGACCAGTTGTGCCTCTTGGTACAGTCTTGGTGGAGACTCGAACACTCGTCTCTAGACCTGATCCTTCACTTTAGTACACACACACCACAAATATACATGTGTGCGTGTGTGTGTACTCACCTAGTTGTGTTTGTATGGTTAAGCTCTGGCTCTTTGGGCCCGCCTCTCATCTGTCAATCAATTAACTGAGTTTTTTTCCACACACATACACCCAGGAAGCTGCCCGAAGCTGTTGTCTAACTTCCAGGTAGCTATTTACTGCTAGGTAACAGAGGCAACAGTGTGAAAGAAACTCTGCCCATTTGTTTCCGCCACCGCCGGGGATCGATCCCCGGACCCTAGAATTACGAATTCCGAGCGCTATCCACTCAGCCAACAGGTCCCTCGGGCTTGTGTGTGAGAATATGTGTGTGTGTGTGTGTGTGTGTGTGTGTGTGTGTGTGTGTGTGTGTGTGTGTGTGTGTGTGTGTGTGTGTGTGTGTTCGCGCGCGTGTGTGTGTGTGTTTACTAGTTGTGTTTACTAGTTGTGTTTTTGCGGGGGTTGAGCTTTGCTCTTTCGGCCCGCCTCTCAACTGTCAATCAACTGTTTACTAACTACTTTTTTTTTTCTTTTTTTTCACACCACACACACCCCAGGAAGCAGCCCGTGACAGCTGACTAACTCCCAGGTACCTATTTACTGCTAGGTAACAGGGGCACTTAGGGTGAAAGAAACTTTGCCCATTTGTTTCTGCCTCGTGCGGGAATCGAACCCGCGCCACAGAATTACGAGTCCTGCGCGCTATCCACCAGGCTACGAGGCCCCCATGTGTGTGTGTGTGTGTGTGTGTGTGCTTACTATCAAGTCAAGCAACAACACCACTGTAGATGTGCTAAAGAGCCAAGCAACAACGCCACTGTAGAGGTGCTAAAGAGCCAAGCAACACCACTATAGAGGTGCTAAAGAGCCAAGCAACAACGCCACTGTAGAGGTGCTAAAGAGCCAAGCAACACCACTATAGAGGTGCTAAAGAGCCAAGCAACACCACTATAGAGGTGCTAAAGAGCCAAGCAACACCACTATAGAGGTGCTAAAGAGCCAAGCAACACCACTATAGAGGTGCTAAAGAGCCAAGCAACGCCACTGAAGGAATTGTCTTCCATTTTGGGGACTAGGTTTCCTGGCATTTCACAATGGAAATAAAAAGGCTCTTTTGTACGAAGGCCTTTGTGCTAGAGGCGAGTTGCAACACTGCCCTGTTGTGCAAGTGTTGCTTCATTTGCGTTGATGTGCAACACCTCTTTGCACTCCCTTGCAGACCAGAGGAACTGGAATACTAAATTTTGTTTACAAATGTTGGACTGGAATGCTAAGTTTTGTTTACAAATGCTGGACTGGAATACTAAATTTTGTTTACAAATGTTGGACTGGAATGCTAAGTTTTGTTTACAAATGCTGGACTGGAATACTAAATTTTGTTTACAAATGTTGGACTGGAATGCTAAGTTTTGTTTACAAATGCTGGACTGGAATGCTAAATTTTGTTTACAAATGCTGGACTGGAATGCTAAGTTTTGTTTACAAATGCTGGACTGGAATACTAAATTTTGTTTACAAATGTTGGACTGGAATGCTAAGTTTTGTTTACAAATGCTGGACTGGAATGCTAAATTTTGTTTACAAATGCTGGACTGGAATGCTAAATTTTGTTTACAAATGCTGGACTGGAATGCTAAATTTTGTTTACAAATGTTGGACTGGAATGTTAAATTTTGTTTACAAATGTTGGACTGGAATGCTAAATTTTGTTTACAAATGTTGGACTGGAATGCTAAAATTTGTTTACAAATGTTGGACTGGAATGTTAAATTTTGTTTACAAATGTTGGACTGGAATGCTAAATTTTGTTTACAAATGTTGTAACGAAATAATATGATTGTGTACAAAGTTTGAAATGATTTTTAATTTAAGTAAAAAAAAACTGGAATGTTAACAGTAACATATTCTTGATAATTACAGGAATTTAACCTTGTGTAACGATTTCAGTAAGTTGTTACAGAAATAATTTCGCATTCTTAATTTTACAATTATAATGATTAGATAATAATTAAATAAATGAAACTTCAATTTCTAAATCTAATTCTTGGGTACACAGTTTATCAGTATATATATTTTATATATACTTCATGTGTATATATATCAGTATATATATACTATATCAGTATATATATTATATACTAGATATATCAATAGATATATTAGATATATACTTATATATCAATATATATATTTCAAGTTATGGTATTATGACTTTTTCTTAGGTAAATAATATATTGTAAATTTGTTACAGTTTTAACAACTATAAATGAACAAAACGAACATTTATGAATAAAGTTATGATTGATTGACTGGAAGGTTATATTGTTCAAATTTTAAGATAAAAATGGAAAATCATTTGGACAAAGTTTTAAAATTGCACATATAATGTTGAACACAGGTAGTGGTGAACACAGCTAGTGGTGAACACAGGTAGTGGTGAACACAGCTAGTGGTGAACACAGGTAGTGGTGAACACAGCTAGTGGTGAACACAGGTAGTGGTGAACACAGCTAGTGGTGAACACAGGTAGTGGTGAACACAGGTAGTGGTGAACACAGCTAGTGGTGAACACAGGTAGTGGTGAACACAGCTAGTGGTGAACACAGGTAGTGGTGAACACAGCTAGTGGTGAACACAGCTAGTGGTGAACACAGCTAGTGGTGAACACAGGTAGTGGTGAACACAGGTAGTGGTGAACACAGGTAGTGGTGAACACAGGTAGTGGTGAACACAGGTAGTGGTGAACACAGGTAGTGGTGAACACAGCTAGTGGTGAACACAGCTAGTGGTGAACACAGCTAGTGGTGAACACAGGTAGTGAACACAGGTAGTGGTGAACACAGGTAGTGGTGAACACAGGTAGTGGTGAACACAGGTAGTGGTGAACACAGGTAGTGGTGAACACAGGTAGTGGTGAACACAGGTATTGGTGAACACAGCTAGTGGTGAACACAGGTAGTGGTGAACACAGGTATTGGTGAACACAGCTAGTGGTGAACACAGCTAGTGGTGAACACAGCTAGTTGTGAACACAGGTAGTGGTGAACACAGGTAGTGGTGAACACAGCTAGTGGTGAACACAGCTAGTGGTGAACACAGGTAGTGGTGAACACAGGTTGTGGTGAACACAGGTAGTGGTGAACACAGGTAGTGGTGAACACAGGTAGTGGTGAACACAGGTTGTGGTGAACACAGGTAGTGGTGAACACAGGTAGTGGTGAACACAGGTAGTGGTGAACACAGGTAGTGGTGAACACAGGTAGTGGTGAACACAGGTAGTGGTGAACACAGGTAGTGGTGAACACAGGTAGTGGTGAACACAGGTAGTGGTGAACACAGGTAGTGGTGAACACAGCTAGTGGTGAACACAGCTAGTGGTGAACACAGGTAGTGAACACAGGTAGTGGTGAACACAGGTAGTGGTGAACACAGGTAGTGGTGAACACAGCTAGTGGTGAACACAGGTAGTGGTGAACACAGCTAGTGGTGAACACAGCTAGTGGTGAACACAGCTAGTGGTGAACACAGCTAGTGGTGAACACAGGTTGTGGTGAACACAGGTAGTGGTGAACACAGGTAGTGATGAACACAGCTAGTGGTGAACACAGGTAGTGGTGAACACAGCTAGTGGTGAACACAGGTAGTGATGAACATAGGTAGTGATGAACACAGGTAGTGGTGAACACAGGTTGTGGTGAACACAGGTTGTGGTGAACACAGGTAGTGGTGAACACAGGTAGTGGTGAACACAGGTAGTGGTGAACACAGCTAGTGGTGAACACAGCTAGTGGTGAACACAGCTAGTGGTGAACACAGGTAGTGGTGAACACAGGTTGTGGTGAACACAGGTAGTGATGAACACAGGTAGTGGTGAACACAGGTAGTGGTGAACACAGCTAGTGGTGAACACAGGTAGTGAACACAGGTAGTGGTGAACACAGGTAGTGGTGAACACAGGTAGTGGTGAACACAGCTAGTGGTGAACACAGCTAGTGGTGAACACAGGTAGTGGTGAACACAGGTAGTGGTGAACACAGCTAGTGGTGAACACAGGTAGTGGTGAACACAGGTAGTGGTGAACACAGGTAGTGGTGAACACAGGTAGTGGTGAACACAGCTAGTGGTGAACACAGCTAGTGGTGAACACAGGTATTGGTGAACACAGGTAGTGGTGAACACAGCTAGTGGTGAACACAGCTAGTGGTGAACACAGCTAGTGGTGAACACAGCTAGTTGTGAACACAGGTAGTGGTGAACACAGGATAGTGATGAACACAGGTAGTGGTGAACACAGCTAGTGGTGAACACAGCTAGTGGTGAACACAGCTAGTGGTGAACACAGCTAGTGGTGAACACAGGTAGTGGTGAACACAGGTAGTGGTGAACACAGGTAGTGGTGAACACAGGTAGTGGTGAACACAGGTAGTGGTGAACACATGATAGTGATGAACACAGGTAGTGGTGAACACATGATAGTGATGAACACAGGTAGTGGTGAACACATCACCGGGCGACAAACATTAGGCAAGACAGAGAAGGGTGGGCAGACTGCATTTTCTTAGACTGTCAGAAAGTCTTTGACACAGTACCTCACAAAAGGCTGTTACAAAAGTTGGAGCAACAGGCAGGAGTAACAGTAAGGTGCTCCAGTGGATAAGGGAGTATCTAAGCAACAGGAAACAGCGAGTAACGGTGAGGGGTGAGACATCAGAGTGGCGAGATGTCACCAGCGGAGTCCCACAGGGTTCTGTACATGGACCCATCCTGTTTCTAATATATGTAAACGATCTTCCGGAGGGTATAGACTCGTTCCTCTCAATGTTTGTTGATGATGCAAAAATTATGAGAAGAATCAAGACGGATGATGATAGACAGAGACTACAGGATGACCTGGATAAACTGGAGGAATGGTCTAAAAAATGGCTGCTAAAGTTCAACTCAGGAAAGTGTAAAGTAATGAAATTAGACGAAGGGAGCAGGAGGCTGAATACAAGGTACCATCTGGGAGGTGAAATCCTGCAAGAGTCAAATAGAGAGAAAGATCTGGGGGTTGATATCACACCGAACCTGTCCCCAGAGGCCCACATCAAAAGAATATCATCAGCGGCATATGCTAGACTGGCCAACATAAGAACTGCCTTTAGAAACTTGTGTAAGGAATCGTTCAGAACCCTGTATACCACTTATGTCAGACTAATCCTTGAGTATGCATCGCTAGCCTGGAGTCCATACCTAGTTAAACACAAGACAAAGTTAGAGAAGATTCAGAGGTATGCCACCGGAGTAGTCCCGGAACTGAGAGGTATGAGCTACTGGGAAAGGCTAAGGGAGCTGAACCTAACGTCCTTGGAAGACAGAAGAGTTAGAGGAGACATGATAACCACCTACAAAATTCTCAAGGGAATTGACAGGGTGGACAAAGACAAACTCTTTAGCACGGATGGAACACGAACAAGGGGACACGGGTGGAAACTGAGTACCCACATGAGCCACAGGGACGTAAGAAGGAACTTTTTCAGTGCCAGAGTAGTTAACAAATGGAATGCACTAGGAAGTGATGTGGTGGAGGCTGACTCCATACACAGTTACAATTGTAGATATGATAGAGCCCAGTAGGCTCAGGAACCTGTACACCAGTTGATTGACAGTTGAGAGGCGGGACCAAAGAGTCTAAGCTCAACCCCCGCAAGCACAACTAGGTAAGTACAAATAGGTGAGTACAGGTAATGTTGAACACAAGTAGTGATGAACACAGTGATGAATAAAGATAGTGTTCAACACAGGATATGGTGGTCATCAAGCCAGTGTTATCTGGGTCATCAAGCCAGTGTTATCTGGGTCATCAAGCCAGAGTTATCATGGGTTATCAAGCCAGAGTTATCACGGGTCATCAAGCCAGTGTTATCTGGGTCATCAAGCCAGAGTTATCACGGGTTATCAAGCCAGAGTTATCACGGGTCATCAAGCCAGAGTTATCACGGGTCATCAAGCCAGCGTTATCACGGGTCTTCAAGCCAGAGTTATCACGGGTCATCAAGCCAGCGTTATCACGGGTTATCAAGCCAGCGTTATCACGGGTTATCAACCCAGCGTTATCACGGGTTATCAAGCCAGCGTTATCACGGGTTATCAAGCGAGAGTTATCACGGGTTATCAAGCCAGCGTTATCACGGGTCATCAAGCCAGAGTTATCAGGGGTTATCAAGCCAGAGTTATCACGGGTCATCAAGCCAGCGTTATCACGGGTTATCAAGCCAGCGTTATCACGGGTTATCAAGCTAGAGTTATCACGGGTTATCAAGCCAGCGTTATCACGGGTTATCAAGCGAGAGTTATCACGGGTTATCAAGCCAGCGTTATCACGGGTCATCAAGCCAGAGTTATCAGGGGTTATCAAGCCAGAGTTATCACGGGTCATCAAGCCAGCGTTATCACGTGTTATCAAGCCAGAGTCATCACGGGTCATCAAGCCAGCGTTATCACGGGTCATCAAGCCAGAGTTATCAGGGGTTATCAAGCCAGAGTTATCACGGGTCATCAAGCCAGCGTTATCACGGGTTATTAAGCCAGAGTTATCACGGGTCATCAAGCCAGCGTTATCACGGGTTATCAAGCCAGAGTTATCAGGGGTCATCAAGCCAGAGTTATCACGGGTCATCAAGCCAGAGTTATCAGGGGTTATCAAGTCAGAGTTATCACGGGTCATCAAGCACGCGTTATCACGGGTTATCAAGCCAGAGTTATCACGGGTCATCAAGCCAGCGTTATCACGGATCATCAAGCCAGCGTTATCACGGGTCATCAAGCCAGAGTTATCACGGGTTATCAAGCCAGAGTTATCAGGGGTTATCAAGCCAGGAAAGCCGGCAGTATTTACCCAGAATCACCTCACCGAGAAATTAAGGAAACAGAGCCATAAACTGCTGGCAATAAGGAGAAAATAATGAGGTTGTAAATTACTTGGTCCACTGTGGCTCTGGTGCCGGGGGGGGGGAGGTAGGGGGGAAGAGGAGGAGGAGGAGGAGGAGGAGGAAGAGGTCTTGGCACACAGTAGGAGGAGACCTAAGACGCCATTCAGGAAGGCAGTAGGAAGCAGAGTGAAGCAATGTGAGGATAGAGGAATACTGTGACTAGTCCTGTTCATATATCATATATTCACTGTTCATGTATCTCAAACATCAGTGACCATTCCACAATATACATAACGCCAGGGGCCTCCAATACATAGAGACTTTCATGTATACTATAATAAGAAGCCGGCGGGGCACGGGTCTGTTTTTCTAATTAAAGTAAGACTAGGGTTTAGTAGGAATTAGAGTGAAGTTAGTAATGAAACTAGAAGCTAGAAGTTGTCAACCTACATCAGCCCCTGGCACCACCTTGAGGCTCTGGCTAACTGAGCGTCTTATGTTGTCATTACCTGAGAGAGAAAGAGAACGGCAGGAGAAAGAGAAAGAGATAGGGAGAGAGAGAGAGAGAGAGAGAGAGAGAGAGAGAGAGAGAGAGAGAGAGAGAGAGAGAGAGAGAGAGAGAGAGAGAGAGAGAGAGAGAGAGACAGAGACAGAGACAGAGACTATAACTTCTCAGATGAACCAAGCAAAATTGACATTATCTGGAACTCTCACTTTGCTAAAAAAACTCAGCAGTTAAAGATTGTTGGAAATTCTGTCTGTGGTAAAAGTTTTACAGGAAAGTTAGACACACAACTCCTCCATCCCTGAAAGTATTGCTGCAACACCTTCAGACACCTCTATGTCACCGTCAACACCTCCTGCAACACCCAATGGGTTACACAGACAACACTAACACAAAATTGAACGTGACCTCCACTCTTGCCACGCCAGAAGCTGAGCCTTTTATATACAGCTGAGAAGCAAAAATAATTCACAAGAGAAAAATAAAAAATTGTGAGAAAACATTTAGAAACATTTCAACATGACAAGACTTCTGAGGGAGTTTTGCTGCTGTCAAAGGCGACCTGTTCACGTCTTGTCTATTGTCGTGATCTACACCTGTTCAATCGGAAATTATATTCTAGAAAATATACATAAATGCCACAATACCAATATGTAAGTACATCTAATTACCCAAATCATAAAAATCGTTATATATATATATATATATATATATATATATATATATATATATATATATATATATATATATATATATATATATATCGTACCTAGTAGCCAGAACGCACTTCTCAGCCTACTATGCAAGGCCCGATTTGCCTAATAAGCCAAGTTTTCATGAATTAATTGTTTTTCGACTACCTAACCTACCTAACCTAACCTAACCTAACTTTTTCTGCTACCTAACCTAACCTAACCAATAAAGATAGGTTAGGTTAGGTTAGGTAGGGTTGGTTAGGTTCGGTCATATATCTACGTTAATTTTAATTCCAATAAAATAAAATTGACCTCATACATAATGAAATGGGTAGCTTTATCATTTCATAAGAAAAAAAATAGAGAAAATATATTAATTCAGGAAAACTTGGCTTAATAGGCAAATAGGGCCTTGCATAGTAGGCTGAGAAGTGCGTTCTGGCTACTAGGTACGACATATATATATATATATATATATATATATATATATATATATATATATATATATATATATATATATATATATATATATATATATATATATAATGAATGTGAATGAAGTCTCAAAGTTGTTTGGGATAATACTCTAATATTTACAATGATAGTTAAGAAATTACATGGATAAAATCTTCCCATATGTATTGCTGTGATAACGTGTGTATATGTATCTTTTTCCGTAGTTGTTTATTGTCTTGTTTGTGGTGGAAGTGACGTGGTGTTCACTAAGTCAGAGTGTACTTGTTCACTAAGTCAGAGTGTACTATACCCTTCTCCCATAGCCAGTCATAGTCTGACCATTTCTACCATTAATTACCATTATTTACATTTTACAGTAACAATCACCTCTTGGAGAGTGTCAGCCAGGGGCCTCCGTAGCTCAGTGGGCAGAGCACTGGTCTTGTAAACCAGGGGTCGGGAGTTCGATTCTCTCTGGAGGCTGTGGTTTAGTTATCTCGAGTGGACAAGTATACTCTATGTTAACTCTTTAGCTGTATTTGTATACTGTGTATCTGTATACTATGTATCTGTATACTATGTATCTGTATACTATGTATCTGTATACTATGTATTTGTAAAACTATGTTAAGGAAAATATATTAATCTTTATTATCTTTAGGTCTAATGATTTGAGATGAAAATTAAATAACAGACTGACTTCTTCAAGAATAACACACTGACTGACTTCTTCAAGAATAACACACTGACTGACTTCTTCAAGAATAACACACTGACTGACTTCATCAACAATAACACACTGACTGACTTCATCAACAATAACACACTGACTGACTTCATCAACAATAACACACTGACTGACTTCATCAACAATAACACACTGACTGACTTCATCAACAATAACACACTGACTTCATCAACAATAACACACTGACTTCATCAACAATAACACACTGACTTCATCAACAATAACACACTGACTTCATCAACAATAACACACTGACTTCATCAACAATAACACACTGACTGACTTCATCAACAATAACACACTGACTGACTTCATCAACAATAACACACTGACTGACTTCATCAACAATAACACACTGACTTCATCAACAATAACACACTGACTTCATCAACAATAACTGACTGACTTCATCAACAATAACACACTGACTGACTTCATCAACAATAACTGACTGACTTCATCAACAATAACACACTGACTGACTTCATCAACAATAACACACTGACTGACTTCATCAACAATAACACACTGACTGACTTCATCAACAATAACACACTGACTTCATCAACAATAACACACTGACTTCATCAACAATAACTGACTGACTTCATCAACAATAACACACTGACTGACTTCATCAACAATAACACACTGACTGACTTCATCAACAATAACACACTGACTGACTTCATCAACAATAACACACTGACTGACTTCATCAACAATAACACACTGACTGACTTCATCAACAATAACACACTGACTGACTTCATCAACAATAACACACTGACTTCATCAACAATAACACACTGACTGACTTCATCAACAATAACACACTGACTGACTTCATCAACAATAACACACTGACTTCATCAACAATAACACACTGACTTCATCAACAATAACACACTGACTGACTTCATCAACAATAACACACTGACTGACTTCATCAACAATAACACACTGACTTCATCAACAATAACACACTGACTGACTTCATCAACAATAACACACTGACTGACTTCATCAACAATAACACACTGACTGACTTCATCAACAATAACACACTGACTTCATCAACAATAACACACTGACTTCATCAACAATAACACACTGACTGACTTCATCAACAATAACACACTGACTGACTTCATCAACAATAACACACTGACTGACTTCATCAACAATAACACACTGACTGACTTCATCAACAATAACACACTGACTGACTTCATCAACAATAACACACTGACTGACTTCATCAACAATAACACACTGACTGACTTCATCAACAATAACACACTGACTGACTTCATCAACAATAACACACTGACTTCATCAACAATAACACACTGACTTCATCAACAATAACACACTGACTGACTTCATCAACAATAACACACTGACTGACTTCATCAACAATAACACACTGACTTCATCAACAATAACACACTGACTTCATCAACAATAACACACTGACTGACTTCATCAACAATAACACACTGACTGACTTCATCAACAATAACACACTGACTTCATCAACAATAACACACTGACTGACTTCATCAACAATAACACACTGACTGACTTCATCAACAATAACACACTGACTTCATCAACAATAACACACTGACTTCATCAACAATAACACACTGACTGACTTCATCAACAATAACACACTGACTGACTTCATCAACAATAACACACTGACTGACTTCATCAACAATAACACACTGACTGACTTCATCAACAATAACACACTGACTTCATCAACAATAACACACTGACTTCATCAACAATAACACACTGACTTCATCAACAATAACTGACTGACTTCATCAAGAATAACACACTGACTGACTTCATCAACAATAACACACTGACTTCATCAACAATAACATAATAACCTGCCAACTAATCAGGAAGAACACTGCCAAACTGTTCCTGAGTTTAACAATTAAAGTTGATGGAGAGAAGCCCATATAGAGGGAAGGCTTCAATAGGTCACAATCATGTCTACTACAATCAACCCAACATGGCTGTGTTAAAAATTAATCCTGACTTACAAACGTGTTTACACACCTGAAGACAGCAGCCAGATGTGTGCAGACAAGGGACTTCCAAGAGCTTGAGAGAAATGTATGTTTACTAATACATGAATTCTTCGAAATCTTCATATTTTGCAGATGACACAAAGATATATGGTAAAGACGTGACAATGGTCGGCCGGGAGGAGGGAGCCGGTCGGCCGAGCGGACAGCACACTGGACTTGTGATCCTGTGGTGCTGGGTTCGATCCCAGGCGCCGGCGAGAAACAATGGGCAGAGTTTCTTTCACCCTGAATGCCCCTGTTACCTAGCAGTAAAAAGGTACCTGGGAGTTAGTCAGCTGTCACGGGCTGCTTCCTGGGGGTGGAGGCCTGGTTGAGGACCGGGCCGCGGGGACACTAAAAAGCCCCGAAATCGTCTCAAGATAACCTCAAGATGGTATTCAGACCTTACAAAGAGATCTACATGGCCTCCACAAGTGATCGGAAGGCTGGCTAATGCTTTTTTAATACTAGAAAATGCAAGATCTTCTTTTTTGGAGAATAATTATGTCCAACACAACTACCAAATCAGCAACGTTGCCTTCTTGAGGTTATCTTGAGATGATTTCGGGGCTTTAGTGTCCCCGCGGCCCGGTCCTCGACCAGGCCTCCACCCCCCAGGAAGCAGCCCGTGACAGCTGACTAACTCCCAGGTACCTTTTTACTGCTAGGTAACAGGGGCATTCAGGGTGAAAGAAACTTTGCCCATTTGTTTCTGCCTCGTGCGGGAATCGAACCCGCGCCACAGAATTACGAGTCCTGCGCGCTATCCACCAGGCTACGACGCTGCCTTGCAGCAGATTGCAACACAATAAGTGCAGCAATACAAAGAAAGCCAAACAACACACTCCTCTAGGAATAGTCAAATGAAACTTTGATTTCAAGCAAAAGAAGGTAGTTATTCTAGTGTGCAAATCTGTGATGCGTCCTCAGTTAGGGTATTGTACCCAAGCCTGGGGACCTCATCTTCTGAAAGACATAATTGACTTGGAAAAAATTCAACTCCAGGCGACAAAAATCATCCCAGAACAGAGTTGATTCTCACGCCAGGACATGCTGAGGGCCACAGGGCTAACAACACTACAAACCAGACATGACAAGGCTGATCTCCTCAAGAGTTTTAAAATACTGAACAATTTGGAGGATGTTGTTCTAGACCACTTCATGTATAGGTCAGATGTAACACAAACAAGGAACAACGGGTTCAGCTCAACAAGCCACAGTGTAGGACTGAAAACACGAGATGATTTGTCACCCACAGGATTATAAACCAATGGAACCGCCTACCCGCCGAAGCCGTAAAGGCTAAGACATTGGTGAAGTTCGAAATCCAACTGGATATAATAGACAGGATAAATGGGGGGGCGCCTTTGACAAGCCGCCGTCAAATCCTTCCATGACATGTCACGGTTCGCCCTCCAATATGGTTCCAGGCTTCAATATGGCTCCAATATGGCCACTTTGACGCTATTCCCTGCACTCTCTTCAGTATGAAGTCGTTGCGCATGCATATGAACTCTGTTATTGTTCATTAAGTCAGTGTTCAACAAGTTTTATGTTATTGTTCATGAAGTCACAGATTGTTCATGTACCCATCGCCAAGACGTCTCAAATAACATATATTATTTAAGATTAATATATTTTCTATAATATAGAAGTTCAGTAGTTATATATACTAATACAGATACAGAAGTGGACAAAGAGTTTACACAGTCTACGAGATAACCAAACCACAGCCTCCAGAGAGAATCGAACTCCCGACCCCTGGTTTACAAGACCAGTGCTCTGCCCACTGAGCTACGGAGGCCCCTGGCTGATAGGAGGATATTAATTGTACATATGACTGCCTTTTAATGGCAGTGGCCATGATGTCATGATGTCATGTCATGGTGTCATGTCATGGTGTCATGTCATGGTGTCATGTCATGGTGTCATGTCATGGTGTCATGTCATGGTGTCATGTCATGGTGTCATGTCATGGTGTCATGTCATGGTGTCATGTCATGATGTCATGTCATGATGCCTGCTGGGTTCAGTCCATAGAGGTAAATATTAGGTCATTTTAAGATGCTTGAGGAACTTTACGGTCATCTATGAACCACAGCTGCTTACAGCAACAGTCTGAAGCATCAGTTTGGTCTTCACAGTCTTTAGTAACTGTAACTGTGGAGGTTAACGTACAGAAGTCCACTACGGGCTC